>NW_003852484.1:3331603-3339573 GCF_000181295.1 Otolemur garnettii | reverse complement strand
CCTGGGTGACAGAGCAAGAATCTGTCTCAAAAAAAAAAAAAAAAAAAAAAACAAATGCTGCTACTACCAAACCCGTGTAATATGCAGTACTATGAGTAAGGTGCAATCACTGCCCATTAGCAACAAGCTCAAGTTTCTCCCACTCCCAGTTGCTGGGAACACTTTCCTCATCTCTATCATATCATACAATAATTTGTTCTTCATAGCTGAAGACACTGCTGCCGACCAATTTCCTGATTCACTCCACCCGTGTGACCTATTGCTCTCTGGGAAGTGAGAACTTCTCAATCAGGAAGGTGGGGGAGGGAGGGTAGAAATCTGCAGCTGCAGGTTACCATTGACCTAAGAGGTTCTTTTTAGCAATTAAATTCCTAGCCTTAGAATCACCATCGTCATCTATGCTTAACTCTATGGGCTTCCTTCTGCTTCCCAGGTTAAAACTGAAGGCCGCTGCCAGGTATCCAGGCCCTTCCTTCATGAGCCCCAGGCACCCACCCAGTGCTTGCCACACATTCTTCTACCTTCCCTACTGCCCTCCCTCATTACCACTCTAACCATTTTGTCCCACTTTTTGCTCCTTTTTGGTCATGTTATTCTCCTCATCTGGATCCTCTCCCATCACCTTCTGCCAAATTATAACCCTCACAAAGCCTACTTATTTTATTCCTGTCACCCAGAGCAAGCACTCTGGTACTTGGCAGTGGGGAAACAGACTGCAGGAAGCCCTGGCCCCTCAGGAGCTAATGATTTAGGAACAGTTGGAAGACGTGGTAACCAAGGATGATACACAATACGGAGCCATAGCGGGATAATCAGCCACAACACGGGAAGGGTTGTAGTTGGGTAGATGGAATGAGCTTTTCAAGGGACTGCACAGTGAAAGAGAGAGAAGAGAGATGAGGCCAGAACAGGGAAAAGTGCCCACAGGAAGATTGTGTGTGTGTGTCGGGAGTGGGGGTGGGGTGTGTGTGTGGCAGAAAGGCAGCAAAAGAACCAACCAACAAACAATCACAAGCATTGGAAGAGATTGAGTCCAGGCCCTACCAAGCCAGGATAACTTTCTCCAGGTTTTTTTGTTTATAGAGATAGGGTCTTGGTATGTTGGCTGGGCTGGTCTCAAACTCCTGGCCTCAAGCCGTCCTCCTGCCTCAGCCTCCCAAAGTGCTGGGATTATAGGTGTGAGCCACCATACCTGGTCTTGCCTCCTCAATTATGAACACACAGGAGATGCTCAAAAGAGAAGTACAAGATCTCCCTCATACCTTGTCTACCCCACATTGTCTGCAGAATCATTGCCCATTAAATGTTATTGAAAGAATGAACACATGAAGAGTAACAGGTGATTTTGATGATGCCTCCTAAGTTGCTCATGTACACTCTTCTTTGCTGATTTCAATGGACAACATTTGTGTAGTCATTTATATTTTAAAAATGTTTCCCAGACAGTATCTATTTTGAGTACCAACAAACCCCAATGAAGTAGGTGAGACAGTTATGTTAGTTATAATTGCAATGCTAATAATTGCTAAGACTTAGTAAGTGCTTCCAATGTAAAAGTTCATTTATTCCTTATAGTAACCTACGTAGGGTGATCAACTTACTCAAGTTTGCCCAGGATTTTCCTGGTTTTAACACTGAAAGTCCTATGTCTGGGGCAACGTCTCTGTCCCCGGGAAACTAGGCGGGTTGGTCCTCATATTATGACATTGATAGTATTAGCAAGGACAAGTTTAATGTGAAGACAATGAAGCTTAAGTGCCTGGGCTTCACTTGCACAGGCCTTTCTTTTCAAAGACCCTGAGAGGAGACCTAATAATTCCTTACATGGTTATATAGTTTAGTAGTACTTCAAAATTAAAGTATTTCCACCACCATGGGTTGAGACCACTGTTTCTCCCCCCCTTTGACTTCCTAGACTTCACATACCTCCTCTTGCACTGGGTGATGTTGTACTGGATGCAAATATTTGGGGGCTACACCTAAGGAAAGTTGCCTTGAAAATACATTTTTCATCATCTTAAAAGATATACTTTGATGTGATTTCTGATTCTAAATAATCACTTTTATTCACAATTTTTACTTATTTTTCTGCAATGCAGAAAGAAATTTTAAGCCCTACAAAGCGTGGGCACCATCTCATCTTGCAGATGAAGAACTTGAGATACAAAAGCGCAGGGTCACATAGCTAGTAAGCGGCAGAGCTGGGTTCAAACGCAGGCAGCCTGGTCCAGAGCCTGCATAGTTTTAACCATTACTTTTTTTTTTTTTACTATTACATTATTTTCTACCATATGCTCTTAATTGCCATATTCTTGTTTTTATTAATTGCTGTATTCTTAGTGATGTCATTCTTATTTCTATTATCTATTACCCTAAATTATTGCCCCAATTTATAGCTGAGCAAACTGAAGCATAGAGGTGCCATGGGAAGTCATGTTATCCCCAAACTTGCCTTTGGAAGTCCTAACTCTAGCTCAGAATGTGATTGTATTTGGAGAGGTCTTTACAGAGGTAATTAAGTTAAAGTGAGGGCATTAGGGTGGGCCCTAATCCAATCCAACTGGTGTTCTTATAAGTAGAGGAGATTGGGACAGAGGGAAGGCACAGAGGGAAGACAGCCTGTGAAGACACAGGGAGAAGCCATCTACAAGCCAAAGGGAGAGACCTACTCTGCCAACACCTCGACCTCAGATTTCTAGCCTCCAGGATTTTGAGAGAATGAATTTCTGTTGCCTAAGCTGCCAATCCATGGCATTTTGTATGGCACCCCTAGCAAACTCATATAAGAGGGATCAAATGGTTTACATAAGATCACACAGCTAATAAGTAGCAGAGCCCAAGATATAAAGCCCAACCTTCTGCATCCAAATCATGTGTTCTTTTCTCTGTGCTGCCAATGCTTTTCAGGAACACACACCACGGGGAACTTTGCAGCCTCTCAGTTAGAGGATATTAGAGAGGACTTACTGCATTCATGAATTTGGGTGCAGAAGATTTTTATGGCTGTCTTTTCTCTGGATTAGATATTTTTAGGAAGTAGACGTAATCTCTGATTGGGTGTCATATCTAGAAGGAGGGAAAAATGAAGTGAAGCTAAACCCGCGACTGGTAATGAAGCAGCCGTCACTTGTTACTGGTCAGTGTAGCTGGATATTTGGGTATTTGGGGGTTTTAGATCGTGTGCGTGTTCTCATCTCTGCTCAGACGTGATTTAGGAGTGGTCTTGTTTTTGTCTTCATTTATCACGGTCACGAATTGGTTACACTGATGATGTTCAGCACCAAAAACTGCATTTGCCAAATCTCGTCTCATTACTAACACAAACTACAAGTTCTTTCTGTCGCTTAAAACAAATTTTTTTTTCAGGAATGGCTGGGAAAAGTCCAACCGAAGTTGCTGATAACATAATCGATGCCATTGTAGACTTCACACGGAAACACTCCACCCCATCATTAAAAACAGTTAAGGTTGTCATCTTTCTAGATAAGCTGCTCCCTGTATTCCACGACTGCATGAAAAAAAGAAACATCTCTGCATCACCTGTCGCGCCGTTCATGCTCAAGGCTGCGCGTAAGATGTGCATTTTTAAAAATCACAAGGTTGTCTCTACTATCACTTAGAAAATGTTTCAATATGAATGTTCGCTGGTTTATAATTTTCTATCAGTTATAGGACTTTATAGACAACTTCTTCTGATACATGGGGAAAGTATAAGAATTAAGGAACAGAACTTCTTGTCAACTGATTATTTTTTCTGAGAGGGAAAATCACGCCTGGGAAAAAAGAATAGCAAATGGATGGGAAGAGAATAAAAGTGAGAAAGCAGACAGGGGAGTACGCCATGAAAGGTCTAGCTGATAGTTCCATTATTTATTTATTCATTGGTATTGACCCTCAATGCCCCTTGTAGCTATGAACTAGCTGATCAATATATTTTATTGACCACCCACCTCTACACAAGGTAGTCTGGACATAGAAGCAGAGGCAAGAAGGGAGTGGCCCTTCTAGTTGTACTACATCAAGAGAGATGCCCAGTGGCTACTTTGACAGGTGTATTTGCATTTTATGTGTAAGTATCACTGTCAATCCGTTCTCTGATTTGGCCTTCCCCATTTTGTGGCCTCTGTACTGCAGTTAAAATAACTAGTTTCAGCTTCCTCTCACGGTTACCATTCGCACTCTCTTGGACACTCATCCATAAAGCATTGTGCATTTTGCTGGTGATGAGGCCCATGTGCCGTCAGCAGCTGCCCTTCACAGAGATTGTCATCTGCTGTTCTCAGCCAGGATTTCAGTTTTCTCTGCTTTCATTTCCTGAAATATCATGCCAGGGAACAGAGCTCTCGTTTAAGCTCTGAGATTCTTTCTGATTGGACCAACTTGGGTCATCACCTCACAAACTGGAACTGCACAGCCAAACCAGAGTCACGTGCTCCATACACATTTGAGCTGGAGGGGAATCACTGTCTGAGGCAACTTGGGACAGTTGTTCCCCAAGGGACATTGAAAATGCTTTCACCAGAAGGAAGAGAAAGAATGTCAGGCAGTTAAAAATACTATGTACCTCTTCTAGTATCCCGGGATAGATTCCCTTTGGTGTTGTAGAGGAAAATTTTTATTTAAGAGCATTAAAAAAAAGTTAAATGGGTTCATGCACTCCCTGCTTTCATCAACATTTTAAAGGAACCTATGAAATTTAAAAAAGAAAACAGTGAAGTTAAAGAGAGAAGCAAACAAAAAAATGACTAAAATGAGCACACGATGGACTGTAGGAAACACCTGGGTTGTTAAAACAGTGAAAGAAAGTCCAGCCTGAGCTTTGAGCACCTGAGGGACAACCAACAGCAACCACGTGATATAATCTTTGTTGTTAGAAAAAAGAAATAATACAGGTAAAATATCAGATAAAAGGAAGCTTGTTGACCCAGATACATTTAAACCTTCTTAAGAATTTACCAGATGGCCCTCTTTAAAAGAGCTTAAAGAGGTTAGCTTTGAGCTTCATTTGGGCAGATGATATATATTACTTTTAAAATGTATGTTAAAGCTATTTATTGAGGCAGAGAGCATTTATTGCACACCAACTGTATATCAGATACTAGAGATATAGATTTGGGAAGTCATGTGCACAGGTGGGAGTTGAAGCCCTTAAGTATGAATTGGTTTTTCCATGGACAGTATCAGGAAAACTAAAGGAAGAGCTGGGATTTGGGGTTGCTTGTTTTTTGGAGATAGGGTCCTACTGTGTCACTACAGCTTGTGACTCCTGGGCTCAAGCTGTCCTCCTGCCTCAGCCTCCCAAGTAGTTGAGACAGCAGGAGCACACCACCATGCCTCACTAATTTTTTAAAATTTTTTTTATAGGTTTCACATTTCCCGGTGTCACTCAGCCTGGTCTCAACTTCCTGGCCTCAAGCAATCGGCCCACCTCAGACTTCCCAAGTGTTAAGATTAACGGTATGATCCACCATGTCCAGCATGATGCTCGGTGTTTAATCCCATCTCCACAGATGGAGGGGAGACAGGCAGGGTGGGTCCAGAGAGCTGAGGGAAGGTTTTTATCCTGAACACCGGGAATGTGAGAGTAGAATTTATCTTTTAAAAGAGATCCATGGAAAAGGGTTCAGGGAAGTGCCGGGCATGTGGCAAACACATGAGGAAAGGCAGCTGCGTGTGATTGTCCCTGAAGCACTAGGCTTGCAGAACACATGCTCAAGAGGACAAAATTCTCTTCCTTACTTTGATGATGACCCTCCATGTAATGTGGACGAGTGAGTCTTCAACTTTCTTGGAAATTCGTTTCCTGTTCTCTAAATTGTCTAGCTAGGGTGACCTTTTGTACATGGGTAGATAAAGGTGAAATTTAAATGTCTTTCCTCTCTGGCTTTATACTTGACTTCCTTTTAAATTACATATACTTCTGGAATGTAAAAAAAATCAAACTTAATCAGTTTTTAAGAATAATAACCATGGGCGGCTCCTGGAGCTCAGTGAGTAGAGAGCCGGCCCCATATACTGAGGGTGGCAGGTTCGAACCTGGCTCTGGCCAAACTGCAACAACAAATAGCCAGGCATTGTGGTGGGTGCCTGTAGTCCCAAATACCTGGGGGCTGAGGCAAGAGAATCACCTCCGTGCCTCACTAATTTTTTAGCCCAGGAGTTGGAGGTTGCTGTGACCTGTGATGCCATAGCACTCTACTGAGGGCAATAAAATGAGACTCTGTCTCTAAAAAAAAAAAAAAAAGAAGAAGAATATCGGTATGTTTATAAAGGACTTGGCATTCCCTAAAGTGCTTTCAGACCCCTTATTGTATTTTCACGTTATAACGATTCTGTGAAGTTACAGAGGCAAATAAAGAAGATTTTATAATTTCCATTTCATAGATGAGAAAATGAAAAAGCTCTGAAGTAGCATCCCTAGTTCCAAGTCACATGGCTGGTCACAGGCTGAGGCCGATCTGGTCTTCTGATTTCAATCCCTGACAGCATTCTGCTCTCCCATCTCATGGCATGAAAAGAATAGAGACCCTAAAGGAAATCTCCACTTACTTCCTAGGCTTGTCTGTGTATTCAGGGGAAAGAAAGTAGCAAGTCCAAAAAGACCCTGAGGCCTAGAACTAGAGGTGATTCTCCAAAAGATCCTGAAGGAGGTAGACAGTGGGGGAAGGAAGGAACATAATTTGTATTAAGGTCCCACCCTATTAATTGGAAACGTCTAAAGAAAACTCTTAAAATGGAATTGGAAAGGAGTTTACTGATTAGAGCTCCTGGCCCCCTGTGTCAGCAGAGTTCACCCTGGATGAGGAAGAACATCTCCTAAATCCCTTTCTGAGGCCTGACATGTCTTTGACTACCAGTGAGTAAATTATGGCTTTGTTTTTAGGGAAGAAATCCTGTGGGTTTTACCTGTGGCATTTTATTCTATAATGTAATCTGTCCGTATTTATAGTAGTCATGCCCTCTTAGCAAGTGATACGAGCCATAGTATTTTCGAAGTTCCTGGAAGCCATTAGAAAAGCCATCAGAAAAGGACAACTTTGATGTCACCTTATATGAAAGGATTCTCTTAGCTCATCTGCTATTTTCTTTATGTGTGGTGCTTTCTCTACTTAGTGTAAAAGTACATACAGAACAATGTGCTTTAAATATCTTTAGCAGGGTAATCATTTTTCTAAAGAAAAACAACCACACAAAATAAAACTGTAAACAGTGAAAGCATCAGTAAATTGACATCTGTGGTTATATATCAGCTTCCTAATGGGATTAAGTCCACAGAACCTTCTGGGAAAATTAAAATTTTAAACTACAATGTTTATGTAAGTATTTTAGCTGCACTATTAAATAGTACATCATGTGTCATATTGGCATCAGACTCTTCACTTCATCTGAGTTCACTCAATGGAAGCTAATTTAAAAAGCAACTATGAAATGTGTATCTTACCAAGAGCACAGGGGGTACCCTCATTTTCAGAGGTCCCTGGAAATTATGTCATGTTTTCAATAAATACTGACTTTCTAGATAATATTCCTGAACACTGGACTGCCATGAATCATCAGCTGTATTGTGTGGTCCCGCTGCAGCCTGGACAATCAGAATATAACACTGTGGAGGACAAGTTCACTGAGACTTGTTCTTTACTGATAGAGAAGGTAATATTATATGAAAAATTTACTGTTTGAAAATGTTAAAACTAACATGAAAGTCATCTTTTTTTTTTTTTTTTTTTTTACTAATCCCCTTTCTTTCTTTGTAAGAAATTACATTACAATTCCATGTTTATTGTAATTGGAATGAGACCTAGCTTCATAGACTTCAAATCTCATGATTCATTGATTGGCAGCAATGAAGGAATGAGGTCACATGTATGTGTTAGAATACTTTCAGTTGCGGCTAGGCGCCTATAGCTCAACCGGCTAAGGCGCCAGCCACGTACACCTAAGGTGGCGGGTTCAAATCCCCAGCCCGGACC
>NW_003852484.1:3322252-3330901 GCF_000181295.1 Otolemur garnettii | reverse complement strand
GGCATTGTGGCAGGCACCTGTAGCCCCAGCTACTTGGGAGGCTGAGGCAAGAGAATCACTTAAGCCCAGGAGTTGGAGGTTGCTGTGAGCTGTGACTCTATGGCATTCCACCCAGGGTAACAGCTTGAGGCTCTATCTCAAAATAAATAAATTAATTAATTAAAAAGACCACTCCAACTATCTCTGTCTCAGGAATACCATATGGTTGGAGTGGGCCTGGGCCATAAGATTCTTCACTGCGTGATCCTTATTGAGATCCTGATTGGTTTAAGCCAATTAGGATGCACCATAGATCTATTAGTGGGGCCAATTCCGCTCAAACCAGAAGTTGTTGATGGGGTGGATGGATGTTCAGGAGATTACCACACTGTCCATTATGCTGCATAAAATCATTAGTCAGTAAAGGGTAGGGATTCATCAACAGAGCATTGGCATACTATGTGTATCAGGGCAGGGTGCTGCATCCTAGACATTTAAAATCTTGTTGCTCCTTCCATGGAACTGTGTACTTACTTACACTATAGCACTTACAAAATTGTACCTTGATAACCTTTCAATTAGACAGCAAGCCTCTTAAAGTAGGAATCATGCCTTATTCATCTCAGCATTCCCACAACCTAGCACACTGCCCAATACATAGTAGGACACAACATGTATTGAATAAACTCAGTTGAATGAATGGACTTAATTCCTGAGAAAAGAGAACCAAAAGAGAGAAATCCTGCAGAAAGGACAGACTTTAAAGGAGGAGGTGCTTCATGGGGTTAAAGACTGTTGAGAGGACAGTTGGCCCTTTGTATCCACGGCTTCTATGTCCATGATGTCAAGCAATTGCAGATCAAAATTGGTTGCATCTGTACTAAATAAGTACAGCTGTTTTCTTCTTGTCATTCCCTAAACAATACAGTATGAAAACTATTTACATAACACTGGCATTGTGTTAGGTATTATTAATAATTTAAATCACTCCAGGAGTAATTTAAAGTGTACAGGAGGGTTGCATAGGATAGATGCAAATACCATATTCCCATTGTATATGAAGACTTGGGTATCCTGGCTTGTTGGTATCTTCAGGGGTCCTGACACCAGTCCTCTACAGGTATTCATGGACCACTGTACAAGAAGAGCAAGAAAGTCTCTTCCATTGTGTTTACCAGAAATCTGCAATTTCCTTAGCTCTAAGCCTTCTAGCCTACTCATTTTGAAAATCTCCAACTTTGGATTGATCCCATAATCTACCTTCTCTCTTGCTGTTCCTTGGAAAAATCAGTACTAAGTCACGGTCCCCAATCTCAGCTGGACTCCCCAGGCTGCCTGGACTCCTTTGTTGCTTCTCCAGTCAGTCGCCTCTCCAATTCCCCATTCCAAACCTTCACCACTCTCCCTGAGGCCTCCATCACTCTCAGCAAAACAATTTCCTCCTGCTCTTAATACTTGGCTTCTTCTCAACCTCTGTCCCAGGTACCCACTCCACTCTTCTAGAAACTCTCATCTTCCTCCATTTCCAGAACATCATCTTCTCAGATTTCCTCCTCTCCTGTCCCAACACATAGATGATCTTTCCTGGCTCTGGGTGTGTTCTCCTGACCTGTCCCTTATCTCACTTACAGGCAGTGATTTGTCTTCTTGTCTTTCTTCTCTATTAAACTTCTCACGAGGGCAGAGACAGCACTTGATTCATAGTAGGTGTTCAGCAGGTGATGATTTAATGGATTTTAATTAACTTCATTTCCTACAAGGAAGGAAAACAAGTAGAGGGTAACATTTTGAAAAGAAGTTAAAGAAGGACAGAGTTTCAAAAAGGGGATTTTTCATGGTTGGAATTGCTATTGTAAGGTCTACAAAGAAACAGTCATCAGACTTGCCAATTATGAAGTGACTTGTGACCGTAATTGGAACAGTAACAGAAAGAGTTGTTACTGAGAAAACCCACATAGAACAGGTCTAAAGATGAAAAGGAATTAAGGAAATGGCTATGGCAGTGATTCTCAACCTTCCTAAAGCCACGACCCTTTGATATAGTTCCTGTGGGTCATGACCCACAGGTTGAGAACCCCTGGGCTAGGGAATGATTCCAAATTTTTGAGTAGGAGTTTGAATGTCAGTGAATCTCTAGAAATTCCAGGGAGTACACAGAGGTAAACATTTTGATATAAACTATAAATTCTGTTATGTAAAATAGATTCTAATAGGTACTACTACAAAGTATAGATAGTAATAGATACTTGCAGCAAAAAGCACCTGTCTCTGAATTTCCTGTTTATTTGCATTGTCTTCTCCTTTTCTCTTACCTTCTCCTCCTCCTTCTCCTCCTTCTCCTTCATATTGTTTACTTTAAATCCACAACAAGTACAACATACTGAGATCTAAGGTTAGTTCCAATATGTTTTGGGTTTTGTCATCTGCAGATTGAGAGAATACAGAATGAATTTCTCTGGCAGAGCTACCAGCTGAAGAAAAAGCACATGGAGAACAAGAATGGCCATACTAATAATGAGAGGCTCCTCTTCCATGGGACAGATGCAGCCTCAGTGCCACTTATCAATCAACACGGCTTTAATCGCAGTCTGGCTGGGAAGAGAGGTAAGGAAGAGAGATGTCTGGCTGATCAGAATGAGGTGAACGGTAGTTCTAGTGTCAACTATTCATACCCAAGCAGTGTAGAACCATAGTTGGCAGCCATGTTGTCATTGTCAGATCAGGGCTCACTGTACTTCATCCTGAGACACACTGACAACCTTCTGAGGGGAGAGGAGATGAATTCTAGAAATGATGAAAAGTGGCTTAAATTTATACAAGAGTTTGTTGGGTTGGGCATGGTTCTACATATTGTTTAATTTTATAATTTTAGGAAGACTTTTATCTTTCCCTTTACAGCTACAGCCTATGGAAAGGGAACCTATTTTGCTGTTGATGCCAGATACTCTGCTCAAGACATGTACTCTACTCCAGACAGCAGTGGGAGAAAGCATATGTACCTTGTGCGAGTGCTGACTGGAGATTACACAAATGGCAAAGCAGAATTAGTTACCCCTCCCCCAAAGAATCATTTCAATCCCACAGATCTCTTTGACTCTGTCACAGATGATATACATTACCCACAGATGTTTGTGGTATTCTCTGATAACCAGGCTTATCCAGAATATCTCATAACTTTCAGACGTTAAAAAATACATCTTAATACCAAAGAGATGATTTAGTAATCTATGTATAAGAATAATTTACAGAGTCCTTTATCTTTGCCTTTGGTTTGTTTATCCAGATAAATTTTCCTTTTTAGGTGCTGAAATGCTTAACATTACCTTTTTAAAATGTTTTATTGCTACAATTTGTAGCATATCTTTTTTTCTGAGCAAATTGATAGGTAGAAGCAGAGAAGTACACAGTACATTGATAATATGGCTGTAGCTAGCCACAGACACCAAATCTAATCAAATAATGAAAAGCACATTATTCTATCAAAAAAAATGACATGTATCACAGCAAAGAAGATGTTGTTCTTATTGAAACATGCTAAGATATCAAACTGCGGTGGGTTAAACTGTACTATGTAAGTGGAGAGACTACGGTTATACATCTATAACAGCCAGGCATTTTGTCTAATGAAGAAAGATTTGTCTGTAGCTTAGCTGAAATGATTGAATCATGGAATATCACCTCAATTCTGCTGTGGAAGAAATCAAGTAAAAATATATTGTTATCTGATGCTACATAAAAAATTACCCCAAATTTAGTGGCTTAATCTCAGCCTTTGTGGGTCAGAAATTCAGCTTTGGCTTAACTGGGTCATTCTGCTGGAGTCTGTCATGAATCTACAGAGAGAGGTCAGCAGGGGATGCAGTCATCTGAAGGTTTGTCTGGGACGGGAAGTGTGACTGCAAGGTGAATTGCTCATACAATTGGCAAGTTTTGCTGCATGTGGAGGGAATAACACAAGGGCACGAATACCCAGAGACAAGGATCACTGGCGCCATCTTGGAAGCTATATGAATGAGTGCATGATAAATAGGATGTTAGCCATGCAAATGATGCTAGAGTTATCTGTCCCACTGCCCCCTCATTCTCCCACACACATAACCTCCCTAGTCCCAGGGCAAGAAGCCCCCTAGCCTGTACTTGACCACTTTCAACACTCAACATCTTGAGGGAATCTATTCCATTGTGGCAGAGGGTTGTTAGAAAACTGTTGTTTACACTGACTTGAAATCTGCTTTTATATGTCTATTACCTTACCTGATGATCACCATCCAGACTTTCAGAGGACACAGAACAAGTCTTTCTCCTCTTACCACTGGCAGCACTTCAGATTTGTCTCTTCTCTCTAGTATATTAGAGTTATGTAAATTCTCAAAATTTTTAGCAGCTCATTTATCCTGAAGCATTGCTCTGAAGAGTTATGGGCATTTACAAAGTATTCACATTATCATAAATAAATTACAGGCAAATTTGGAGAGTACAGCAGAATATAAAGAAAGTAAGTCTCTCACCAACTGAGCTCATAATTCCAACATTCAGAGAAACTACTGCCAATTTTCTCACATACGCTGTTTTATTTTCTTCTCTCCACGTTCAACAAAGATAAAATTGCACTTTATTCAATAACTAAATATACAAAATTCTATTTACCATTTTTCATTTAACATGAGTTGTTCCTTTGTATCATTTTTTCTATAAACATAATTTTAATGGCTGAGTTATTCTGCTATGTATTTTCCCCCATTTTTATGTAGACATAATTATAAAGTTTTAAAACCTGTGGTAACTTTTACTTATTGTTTAACAACCAGATTTTATTTTGCAATGTGTTATTTCCCCCATGTCGTTAACTATCTTAACACAACCTTTTCAATGACTGGATAGTATTTCATGTTTCTACTGTATGTTATGTCAACATAAGGTGCCTAAATTTCTAGATAAATATATAAAGTTGGGATATGAGATGTAAGGACCATACTCTACTGTCAATGAGACACCACTCCCTGAACTTCCTGAGGGAAATATAGTCCAGTGAACAAAGCAAGGTTAAAGTGATATATTATTTCTTGGGCCTCAGATCCAATAACCAGATCAGAATTCTAGTGAGCCAAGTTAGAACAAGAAAGGGCTCCTTTTACTTAAGTCAGGTAGGCTCTTCCTTACAGTATCCACTGCTGACTTGCTGCCTCCTTTAACATTGTTACTCAAGGATGTTGTTCCCCAGTTTATTTTGCTATTATCTTACTTCAGTGGTAAGATAAAGCAGTCTTGAGTACAATTACCCATGCTGTTAAAGTTGTGATGCTTTCTTGAGGAAGGAGCAAAATATAAACTGATCAATAATTATGGTTATTATAAATTACACTTTCCACTGGTATCTTCCCATCTTTTAAGACCATCTCCTTTCCAGTTAGCTTTTGATTTCCTATCCGTACAATGAGAATGGTTCCTCCTCCTCTCCTAACTACTCGTTTCAACTTAATATCAAAAGTGGAAGACATCTAGGTGCGGGGGCTCGTGCTTATAATCCTAGCACTGTGGTAGGCCGAAGCAGGAGGAAGGAAGACAGAGGTCAGGAGTGAACAGCCTGAGTAATGGCCAAACCCCATCCCTACCCCAAATAGAAGAAATTAGTTGAGTGTGTTAGCACATGTCTGTAGACCCAGCTACGTGGGAGGTTGAGGCAGGAGGACCACTTGCACCCAGGATTTTGAGGTTGCTATGACCTATGATTATGCCACTGCTCTCTACCCAGGGCAACAGAGTGACACTCTGTCTCAAAAAACAAACAAACAAACAAAAAAACAAAAAAAAAGAACAACAAAAAACTTTCTCAAACTGGATAGTATTTCATTGCATGTTTCTCCCTATATGTTATGTCAACATAAGGTGCCTAAAGCTTAATCCCAATCTCTAAAGGGATTCTCAAGAATTCCTTTTCTATGGATCTCCAGAATTCAGGCAAGCAATACTTGATTAATCTGAGACCAGAACTCATGAGCTAAAATTCTGTAGTGGTGACCTGCTTTCACAGAAGGCTTTACCGTCTCATATAACTTCTCTTGTTAGTTCTCTTAGTATTTTTCTCCTTTTCATACCCCCAACCCCATCCCTTTTCAGTCCTTTCTTACTAGTGTAGAACAAGGTAGATATACAATCTGCTTGGATCAACCATATTTTTTTTCTGCACAATAATAATGAGTCATGTTAATGTACTTGCAAGGGGGGTTCTCTGTCACTCACCTCACACAGGGCCAATCAACAAGGGTTGTCAAGGAAGAAAGGATTTAGTAAAGAGGATGTGCCAACCAGGAGGTGGGAGGAATGGACTGGCTCAAGTCTGTCTCCTCTACCAAAGGGGATCAAAGTGTCTCTGGAAGTGAAAAGAATAATGCTTGAGTGGAGTGAGTATCATTACGTGTTTGGGGCAGATCATAGGGCATGGTAAGTTCCTTGAGAAATCCATGCAGTACTTACATTCCATGATCAAAAAATGGCAGGGACAAGTCCCACCTGGGCCAGCTACTGTAGTAGTATGATGAGCTAGAGGTTAATTTTGGTTATTTCTTCAGCCTTTGACCCAGGAGGGATGCAGAAAGTAGGCTGCTCAGCTGGTCATTGGTGACAAACTGTGGTGAGGTGTCGCTTACCTTGTCTTCTCCAGCCAAACAGGAGAAGTTTGTAGTTATCTCATGGATGGAAAGGGGCTTTGCTGCTTCTGGGAACGAACCTCAAAAAGAGACTACACTAGGGAAATAGAAAGTTCCAAGGTTCTGGTGAGCAAATCTTTGTCCTCCCATGGTCTGCCCATTCCTTCCACTTCCTCTGATCCTTTCTCTGGTGTCCTTTCCTCTTTTTGTAAGGACACTGGGGCCCACCCCTATGCCCACACTTAACCTTAGTTGGATTAGGGCCCCACCCAGTGCCCACATTTAACCTAATTACCTCTTTAAAGGTCTTGTCTACAATGGAGGTTAGGGCTTCCACATATGAATTTTAGAGTAACACAGTTTAGTCCATAGCAGGGAGTAAATATTCAAGATGTAAAGTTTTTAAAAAGGAAAAGAAATTTTAAAAAAAGGATAGAAAACTTATTTCAGAATATCAAGATTTGGCACCACTTAGTCTTGACTTAGCCTTAGTAAACCTGGGTTCAGTCCTGATCCAGGAACTAATGGAATGTACTGACTGGGTAAAAGGCAAAACACTTAACACTTTCAGTCTTAGTTCCTCATATTTAAATTGGGACAATAATTTTTACCTTGCTTATTATCCAGGGATGAAGAAGATAATACCAAAATGATATTGCAAAGATGTTTTATTATTTTAAACTGAAAACATGAGTAGGAAAAACCATAGAGGCAAAGATAAATGTATTAGATTATATTAACATTAAAAAAATTGGGGTCAGGCTTAAGATGGCTGATTGAACATTTGCTTTGAATTTTGCTTTCCCCCCCAAACCTAGGAAAACATTAATGGGATTTAACTGGATATGTAAGCCCCCAAGAACAGGGAGAAAGAGGAGGAGATGATAGCGAGAATATTCTAGAAGCTAGAAAGCAGATGGATGTGTGAAATGATTTGAGGCAGCTCAACCTTAAGCTGGCTAGTGGAGGGAAATCTGGGTAACCACCTGATTGACCTTTAAACATCTCAAGAGTGTCTCTGGAGTGAAGAAGCAAAGCTTGGCAGGTGCTGCTATCAGAAATATAGGCGGAAAGACATTTATAGAACAGTTAAATCCCTAGATCTTCTCTGCCCCTTCCTTGCCCAGGATGACTGCCTCTTTGCTACTCGAGCAGAAACCTAGCAGTTGTTCCTGTAACAAGTAAAATAGAGGGTTTCTGAACAGGACATCAGGCACAGAGAAGGTTAGTGGCTAAATGCATACTAAGTGCTTAATGCTAAAATGACATCTTTCACCAAACTCCCTTCTACCATTGCCTCCTAGAACAGCAGCAGCCAGAATTTTACTCTCCAAACAAAAAACTGTGAATTTCAGTTCTATCCAGGTCACGTAGAAATTTTACTTAGAAATGCAGAGGTTCATCAACAAACAGGCCACCAAAGATATCCACCAGTTCACATCATGTATAATGAAACTCAAAGTTGACAAGCCTCACTAGCTCAGAGCGTTCAATAGTTTTCTTAAAAACTCTTAAAAAAAAATTCTTACTAAACAGATTACCAAGGTTTATAAGACATTCTAGTAAAACCTCTAACTTAGACTACTAAGCTTAAAAAACACAATAAGCAGAAAAATTAGGAAATAAGAGTTCTTGAAATTAAAAAATGTAAGAACAGAAGTGGAAAAAATGTTGGAAGATAAGTAGAGGAAAAAGTTGAGTAAAAATACAATGAAATAAAAAACAGAAAATGAAATTAGAGGACCAGCCCAAGTGGTCCAACATCCAGAAAGAGATCAGAAAGTAGAGATAAGAAATCATTAATCAGGCTCAGTGCCTATGGCTCAAGCGGCTAAGGCACCAGCCACATACACCTGAGCTGGCGGGTTTGAATCCAGCCTGGACCAGCAAACAACAATGATGACTGCAACCAAAAAATAGCTGGGCGTTGTGGCAGGTGCCTGTAGTCCCAGCTACTTGGGAGGCGGAGGCAGGAGACTCGCTTGAGCCCAGGAGTTAGAGGTTGCTGTGAGCTGTGATGTCA
>NW_003852484.1:3317334-3321819 GCF_000181295.1 Otolemur garnettii | reverse complement strand
GAAAAAAAAATTCAATAACACTAAGGACAACCTTCTAAAGGGAAGAAAATAAAACAGGTCACCTACAAAGGATCAAGTATCAGAATGGTTTCAGATTTCTTGGCACCAACACTGGGACCTTAAAGACAATGGAGTTATGCTCTCACAATTGCAACAGAGAGATATTTCTACCCATTGTTTTTGGGATGAGCTTTCTGGTCATTATAGACTGTGATGCTGCAAAAGATCACACAAGTTTGCCCAAATAATAGAAATACACCCATTCTTACATGCATGCTCCGACATGCACAGCATGTCTCTGGAAAAAAACGCAGGAAGCTAGAAAGTAATAGCAGTGGTTCCCTCCAGAGAGGAGAAGTGAGTGCTATGGAAGAAGTGTGTAGGGGAGACTTAATTTTTACTGTTTACGTTTTTTGTTCCCTTTGAATTTTATACCATTTGTATGTATCATCTATTTGAAAAAGAAATAAAATACTTTTTCTTTTAAAGGCTACATTGCGATGTCCTTTTCAAAAAGCCTGATGGACTGGCAAGGATAAATTCAGTAACACTGTGCTAGTAAAGGGGCAAGGAAGCGAGGGCTCTGCTGTGGGAGGGTAAATTGGCACAGCCTGTAAGGAGAAAATATGACAACAACTGTGAAAATTATCCTTGACCTAGCAATCCCATTGCTAGCAATTTCTCACATAGATAAAAGTGAGAAATAAGAGGTGCAAGGTTATTTATTGTAGCATCAGCATTTTTGCACTGTTTTCCCTGCAAGAAAGGAAATTAGTTGGCTACATGGAGTAGGAGGGAGATTTTTCATTTTATACTTTCATATTTTTGAGTCTCACATCTCATGAATGTATTATCTTTTTATTTTAAGTAAATAATATCCCTTAAAATTTTATGACTTCTTTTTCTAATTTTAAAAACAACATATAAAAAAAGACAAGTCACATGTTGAAAGAAGAGATTTAGGGCGACCCCTGTGGCTCAGTGGGTAGGGCGCCAGCCACATACACAGAGCTGGCCGGTTCAGACCGACCTAGGCCTGCCAGACAACAATGACAACTACAACCCAAAACAGCTGGGCATTGTGATGGGAGGCTGAGGCAAGAGAATCACTTGGACCCAAGAGTTTGAGGTTTCTGTGAGCTGTGACGCCATTGCACTCTACCAAGGGCGACATACTGAGACTCTGTCTCAAAAAAAAAGAGAAAAGAAAAAGTTTGAAAAGCCCTTTAACTTGGCTGGGGAGGTAAATTATGGCATTCATTAGGGTTCTCTAGAGAAACATTTTCTGGAGAAACAGAACTAAAAGGATGTATAAATATATACAGACACAGGTTTAATTTATGGAACAGGTTTCGGTGGTTGTGGAGGTTTGGCAAGGCCAAATCTTATGGAGTAGGCTGGCAAACTGGAGACTCAGGGAAGAGTTGCTTTTCATTCAAAAAGTGTTGTTACAGAAACATCTACTAATGATTGATCAAATTGACCAAGCTGACGGATAAAATCAATCATCATGATAACCATTTATTTCATCTCCTGAGTTTTTCTCATCTTATTGCAACAGGTGGGGGGGGGACTTCCCTATCACGTGTAAACAATTGATTTGCTGTTCAGAGTTTTAACAATTTTTTTTAAAAAAAGATATATTCAGAAACAGAGAAAGGGAGAAAAAGAAGGCTCAACATGTAAAAGGTGAACAAAGTATAGCAGTTAAAAGCAAGAATACTTTTAAGTCAAAAAGCAGTAAACTCAATCTTAAAAGCTCACCACATTTATAATGCAAAGAAAACAATGAAAACACTTTAAACTTATACCAACAAATCATACAAGGCAATAAAATAGAAGAGAGAGTGCAAAAATGCCTGAGGAAATTGAAAGACAAAACTATATTTTTAAGTGATCTGAATGTCAATCATTCATTCAATGAGTATCATTTTTTCATTGAATCAACCGTTATTGACTATGTACATGTCAGACATCATGTTAGGCACTGGGGACATAGCAAAAAACTAGACATATAAAGTTCCTGACCTTAAGGTCAGCATAATCTAGCACTGCAGAGAGAGATTAATCAAATGCATTACAGAAGGAGTAATCAAAATTGCAACAACTAGTAAAAGAAGTAGAAGACACTACCAGATGGATTACTTAACTGAACCTGAGAGGGTCTGGTAGACTTTCCTGAGGAATGTGTTGAACAGAAATAAAATTTTGGGTTTTAAAATATAAGAAGGTAGAATACAAATGTTTAAGGTGAAATAAACCTTTGCTTCCAAATGAATGATCTAACTAGTGACAGGCTAGTTAGTGGTCCTTCCTAAAACAAGCAGAAAATCAAAACAAAATAAACTGAACATCTCTTTTAAGGCAGAAGGGGGCTCCTGAGTCTAGGAGAACTGGAGGATCTAAGACTCCAGCAAGGGAGAGCTGAGCCATAGAATTTGCTGATTCTGTGAATGGGCTGAAGTCTGATCACCACAGGCCTTGCACTATGGAAGGCCACTGCAGGGACAGAGACCAGCAGGGCTATTGGAGAAGACTTGGAAGGTCCTCACAGGTGGCCTGTCAAATTCTGGGGATGCACAAGGGCAAAGTCTAAAAATGGAAGCAGAAAGTGTCTGAAAACAGAACAGAGCCTTCAGAAATCTTGTGTACACAAGATTAGAATTCTGGGCTCACCAGGGGAAGGAAGGGGCATGATTGCCCTCACCAGGGTAGAATACACCATGATTTCTGCTGAAACTCCCGAAACAACGGGAATAAAATCAAGGCAGACTGAGCTTTACCAGGACTGCAACTCAGCCTCAACTCAGCACAGTGCTGATGGGATTCAAGTAAACAGCCGCTAATTAGAAATTAGGTGCCTCAAAAACAAACAAATAAAAAACAAACAGAAATTAGGTGCTTCATAAAATTAATATTATTTTTATTTTGTATGGAAAAATAAATGGGCAAGAACTTCAAAAATATTCTAGATTCAAAAAGAGTGGTGGGAAAAATTCATCTTAGCAGACTGCAAATGTACTAGTAACCAATTTGAGACTGTTGGTATACATAAGAATATTAATAATGACAATATTAAAAAGACCCACACTTTCCATTACACTGCAAAAAATTCTAGGTGGGTTGAGAGTTAAACACTTTAAAAATAAAATCAAATCAACACACACACTCACAGAAAAGACTAGCATAGGGGAAATCACTTTTTGACTGTTGACAGAACAGAAATGAAAAGATGGACAGATTGATTACTGAGGTAAACTTTGAATGATACCAATAAAACTAAAATTTTAAAATTCAGGAGAGTAGAAAAAGTGTTTGCACATAAATACTAAAGTTTATTAACTAAGAGTGTAGAAAGTGCATATAAATGATTAAAAACCAACTGTCCATTAAACACATGTTTAAAAGACAGTTCGTACAAGAAGAAACACCATCAGTGAATCATGATTTAAAAAGTATTCAGTCAACCTTGTTGGTAAAACAACTCTAAATTAAACCTACTGTGCAGTTTCATTTTGTAACCAGAAGAGAATGAGAAAACTTTTAAAAAGTTATAAAAGCCAAAGCCTGCAAGTCTTCATGAAAGTAGATAAGCTTGTGCATTAATGACAGCAATGTAAATTGATCCAGTCCTCCTGAAGGGCAGAATGGCACTTTATTGAAAGAATCATAAATATGCCTAGCCCCTCACCAAATAACAGAATGTAACCTGAGGAAATAATGTTTAATAAGAAACAAAAGTAAACACGCATAATGTTTATTTTATGAATGGAAAACCCTGGAAGAAAGCTATGATCACAACATTACATATGTAGAAGCTAAGTATGGCATATCAAAATAATATACTCTAGTGATATGCCAAATATGATGAACATAAAGATGATATAAAAGCTGATAACCAGAATCTACAAAGAATTCATGCAAATCAGCAAGGAAAAAGTGAAATAACCCCATTAAAAAGTAGGCAAAGGACATGAATAGAAACTTTCCAAGGAAGATAGTCTCATGTCCAACAAACACATGAAAAATGCTCAACATCTCTAATCATCAGGGGAATGCAAATCAAAACCACAATGAGATATCATGTAACTCCAGTGAGAATAACTCTCATCAAAAATCCCTAAACAACAAGTGCTGGTGTGGATGATGAGAAAGGAGCACTTATACACTGTTGGTGGGACTGCAAACTAGTACAACCTGTATGGAAAGGAGTATGGAGATACCTCAAAGATCTAAAAGTAGACCTACAATTTGATCCAGCAATCTCACTACTAGGTATTTAACCAAAGGGGAAAAAACATATTTTGTTAAAAGAACACTTACACTCAAATGCTTACAGCAGCACAATTCACAATAGCAAAGATGTGGAAACAACCCAAGTGTTCATCAATACATGAGCAGATTGATAAAACATGGTACATATCTGCCATGGAATACTAGTCAGCCATTAAAAATGGTGATCTCTTGGCTCGGCACCTGTGGCTC
>NW_003852484.1:3310408-3317314 GCF_000181295.1 Otolemur garnettii | reverse complement strand
GGAGCACTTATACACTGTTGGTGGGACTGCAAACTAGTACAACCTGTATGGAAAGGAGTATGGAGATACCTCAAAGATCTAAAAGTAGACCTACATTTTGATCCAGCAATCTCACTACTAGGTATTTAACCCAAGGGGAAAAAACAGATTTTATCAAAAGGACACTTACACTCAAATGTTTACAGCAGCACAATTCACAATAGCAAAGATGTGGAAACAACCCAAGTGCTCATCAAAACATGGGCAGATTAATAAAACATGGTATATGCCTGCCATGAAGTGCTATTCAGCCATTAAAAATGGTGATCTTGTATCTTTTGTAATAACCTGGATGGAATTGGAGACCATTCTTCTAAGTGAACTATCACAAGAATGGGAAAACAAACACCACATATACTCAATACTAAATTAGAATTAGTCAATTGACACTTATGTACACATACGGAAGTAAAACTTAGTAGAAATCAAGTAGGTGGGAGGGGGGAGAAGGGATTGGGTTAATTCACACCTAACTGGTACAATGCACACATTCTGGGTGAAGGGCACAGTTATATCTTTGACTTAAAATGTTTAATAGCAAATTATGTAATCAAAACATGGGTACTTCTGTAATATTCTGAATTAAAAAACATAAAAAAATGGAAAATGAAAAAATAAAGGAAAATGAAAAAATATAGGAAATAGAAAATATTTGGTTAAATCACATTACATAAAAGGAAGAATATCAAATGCAACATACATAGTCACTGTAACTATAAGAGACCCATTTATAGGTAAAGCTAGGAAAAGGACAGAAACACAGAATGTTTCTAGTTAAGACGAAAGATTTATAGCAAATTACCCTGTAAAACTGTTGAAACATTAGATTTTTTAAAAACCGTAATATTGCTATAATGAGATTTTCTTCACAAGCATTGAATTGGCTTATGGAAAAAGTTATTTTCTGCCCTCCTAACATGGGCAGATGACAGCGTTTCCATTTAGGAATGTGAGCTTTATTGAGACTGTATTTTGATAGAAACATAAAAGACCAGAAGCAAATGATGGACACCGTGGCTGACATCCCTCCAGGGGAATGTTCCGACTGAGAGTACTGGCAAAAAAGAATGTTTCCTAGTTAGTGAGCAGAAAGGAGCTGTGAGGTCCTAGCCACTGCCAGACAGTAATACGAGAAGAACTAGAGACGGTAGGGTTGTGTTTCTCCAAAGGATATGTTGAAGTTCTAACCCCTAGGACTTGTCATTATCACTGAATTTGAAAACAGGGTCTTTGTGGATGTTATCAAGTGAAGAGGAGGTCGTACTGAATGATCCCTAATCTAATGACTGGAGTCCTAATAATGGGAGGAAAATTTGTACACAGGCAGACACTGGGAAAATACCATGTGACAAGGGAGGCAGAGATTAGGGTGACACACCTGTAAGCCAAGGAATGGCAAGGCAGCCGCCAAAGCTGAGACAGAAGCATTGGAAATTTTCTCCCTCAGAGCCTCCAGTGAGAACCAACCCTGCTGACGCCTTGGTAGCAAAACTCAATGGAAAGTAAGCAGGTGGGAGGGGGCAGGAGGGCTAAATGCACACCTCTACCGTACAGTGGTCACTATCCAGGAGAGGGGCACACTTGTAACTTTGACTCAAACTGTACAAAAGCAATTCATGGAACTGAAACATTTGTACCCGTGTAATCTGAAATAAAAAACAAATTATATGGCTTCCAATGTGCTTGACTCGGAACCCAAGTTGGAGTGATACTATTACACCTGAACTTAGACTTTGAAAGGGTTCCCTCAGTTTCCAAACTGATGAGAGGAGAGCGTGTAAACTACACACACACGTGGTTTGTTCTGAACACCTGCTCTCCTTCCAGGAGTCTGGAGTTCAGGTACATAGGAGGCAGAGGGAACTTTCATAACCAGCCCTTTCCCAGGATAAGTCATAGCCATGAGCCATGATACATGTTGAGTCCTGTGAGTCTTTCTGAGCCTGGCGGAGGTCTTGGGGACTTCCCAGAACAATGCTATTATTTATATATAATCAAATCACGTTCTCCTGTCTAAAAGTCCATACTTGTAAACTGTAGGTTTACATGTTTTCTCCTTAAAGCCAGAATTTCCTTAATTAATATTTACTCATAAAATTAAGTGAAAGCAGCCTTGTGGTTAATGTAGAAGACCAAGAATAGCTAGTATTAGCCATTTCCACAGACCCGACACAATCCGGGGCCAAGAACCTCTAACTAAGAATCCATCCTATTTTTTAGGAAGACCCAGACAGAAGCCATCAGGTCATCACGTCCTCCTGAGCCTCCTCCAACCTCAAACAAACTGAGCTAACTCAACCTGAACTCTGAACATATCAAAATGTGTCAGATGCAGCTCAAACTTAGTGGGAAAATCATAACAGTAAATGCTTAATTTTTTAAAACTCTCAAATTAGTAATGCAAACTTCAATTTTAATAAACTAGAAAAAGAATAGTAAGTTAAAGCAAGACAAAGAAAGGACATAATAAAGATAAAAGGAAAATTCAGTGTAATAGGAAACAGAAAAAGAGAAAAGAAAAACCAAGAAGTCTGAAAGCCGATTTTTGAAAAATACAAACAAATTAATATTCTTGTAGCCAAGGGCAGCGCCTATGGCTCCAGGATATGGGTGCCAGCCCCATATGCTGGAGGTGGCAGTTCAAACCCAGCCCCAGCCAAAAACTGCAAAAAATAATACAAAAAAAAATAATTATTAAAAAAAAATATTCTTGTAGCCAGACTATTCAAATGTAACAGCTACCAGGAATTAAAACTTATGAATCAGGTACTATATAATGTTTTTAACATATTTATTTGTTTACCTTACATAATCCTAAATATAACCTTGCTTGGTAAGTAATTATGCCTAGTTTTAAAGATGACAAAAACTATGATTTGTAAGTTTGGCTAAGTTGCCCAAGGTCACATAGGTAGCGAACTTCAGATTTAGGCTTGAACTCAAATCTATCTGAAACTCAGACCTTCACCATTATACTATCCTAATTCCCGGTCCTAAAGAGGATTCAGGGATATCTGATCCAGTTCCCATTTTAGGAATGACTAATCTATCCCCCAGAAGCTAGGAATATCTGCCGCAGACGGGTCACAGCTGAACCTTTCACTGGAAATTCATCTTAACTTGCAAAGATCTGCTTCTTCCCCCAAGACTGGCTGATGCAGAGATTCATAACCATGGCCCTCTTCTTTAATTTGGGGGCAACTACAAAGGCTATGCTAGTTCCAGAGCTCCTCCTAAGACGGAGACCTTATTTTTATAGGTCAGTTAATCCTTGTGCCCAGTCCTGCCTTCCTCAATTCTTCTTCTTTTTTTTAAAATTAAATAATAACTATGTACATTAATGCAATTCTGGGGTACAGTGTGGTGTTTTCATATACAATTTGAAATATTTTCATCAAACTGGTTAACATAGCCTACATGTCATTTTCTTAGTTATTGTGTTAAGACAATCATATTCTACTCTTAGATTCACTAGTACCCTTGTAAGATAAACCATAGAAGTGATCCCTCCAATCACTCTCCCTCCACCCATTCCCCCTTTCTTCTCCCTCCCCCATCCCCGTATACTTAGGCTGTTATTAGGTTATAGATTTATGAAAGCTATACATTAATTTCATAATAGAGCTGTGTACATTGGATACTTTTTCTTCCATTCCTGTGACACTTTGCTAAGAAGAACACTTTCTAGCTCCATCCATGTGAACATGAAGGATGTAAAGTCTCTATCTTTCTTTATGGCTGCATAGTATTCCATGGTGTGCATATACCACAGTTTGTTGATCCATGTCAGGAGCCAAATAACGCCAGATGGCCGCCCATCCCCACCCCCGAGATTGTGCTAACCTTTATCAGGCAAGGAGCTGTTTTTCCTTTATCAGGCAAGGAGCTGTTTTTCGCAAAAAACCAGTGTTCCCAGAAAAGCCATAAAATGTTTCAGGCACATTGTTTGCACTCCCAGCAGAAGATTGATGCAAGCTTCAGCCCAGCCTTCACTCCCGCATTCCTCTGCCCCACCTCTTTTCTTTCTCTGAGTACCTTAAAAACAGGCTTATTACCTCCATTAAACAGACCTTGACAAGGAATCTGCTTGGTCTCGTTCTCTCTTTCTCGCCCATTCTTCTTCAGGCTGGGTCCCCCTCGCCCCACGAATAACCGTGTCCCGCAGGACAGGACAGATCCATTCATGGATTGATGGACACAGGCTTCTTCCATGACCTGGCAATTATGAATTGGGCTGCAATAAACATTCTGATACAAATATTTTTGTTGTAATGTGATTTTTGGTCTTCTGGGTATATACCTAATAAAGGAATTGCAGGATGCCTTCCTCAATTCTCTACAGACCTTTCTCCCTTGGGCACTCCCTAATAAACTTCTGTACTCAAGTCTACGTCTCTGAGCATGTTTCCTTGGACCCAATTAAGTCAGAGCCTTTACATAGTATGTTTTCTTTTTATTAATAAAATATTGCTTTGATTTGAATGTTTCCTCTAAAACATATGTCAAAATGTAATTGCCATTCTGACGGTATTAATAGAAGGAGCCTTTAGAGGTGATTAGGTCATGAGGGATTTTCTTCATGAATGGATAGTACCATTATTGTAGGAGTAGGTTAGTTATCTCTGGACTTTAGTCTCCCTTTTTTTCCTCTATCTCATATGCAATTACCCTCTCCAGCTCTCTCTCACCATGAGATAGATGCCTTCCACCCTGTGTCAATGCCACAAAAAGGGCCTTATCAAATGTGGACCCTTCATCTTTGACTTCCAAACCCCTAGAACTATGAGCCAAATAAACTTCTATCTATTATTTACAAATTTCTCAATCTATGATATCCTGTTATTACAGCTGATAATGGGCTAAGGAAAATACCAAATTATAAACACATTAACATAATTATGCTCTGTGGGAAACAGTAAAACTAAAAAAGCAAACTAATGTAAAAATTTTTCTGAAAGTTTCCTGGTCTTGGGGTGGAAATCAGTAGCAGACAGCAGCAATCTCTGCTATGAGGAAAGTCTAGGTGAGAGGAATGAGGCAAAAGCAAGGCCCGTGAGGGATGCTGCTATGAGCTGTCAGCCACTGATGTGCCCTGCAGCTGGGGACTGAGTGGGTTTATCACTCTGACCAAGGGATCTGAGCAGAGCAACATAGTATATACTCCAGAACTATAGCATATAACTGAGCTCCACAGCAAGATGGCCTGTGTTCATATCCTAGTTTGACTATTCACTAGCTGTGTTACCTTGGGCTATTTAACCTTTTTGTGCCTCAGTTTCCTCATAGTAAAGTGGAGTGGAGATAATCTTAATTACAGTGGAACCTCCATAGTTGACCACCTCCTTAAGTTGACCTAATTTTCATAGACTGGACATGCACCACATGTATGTATCAGTACAGTAAACCTAGTTCTTTATGTTGACCACCTCCATACATTGACCAGTTTGTTACAATCCCTTGGGTAGTCAATTTAGACAGTCAATTTTAGGTAGTCAATTTAAATGTATTTATTGTCTGTTGAGTTACTATACTTTTTTGAACAGTAGGCCCTACTCTGATAATGGCTTGTAAAATCAATGTGTGAGTTTCAGCATTTAAAAAAAAATCAAATAGAATACAATAGATACGCTTTCATGATAACATGTTCTAAAAGCAAGCTATGGGGAAATAGGCACTGTCATATGTCTCTAGTGGCAGTGTTAAATGGTACAATTGCTGTTGTGATGGACTGTCATAAAGTGGTCCCTCATGTATCCTAGCTTCCTGTACTCATACCCTGGGTAGTCTCCTTCCAAATGAACCTGAACTAGACCTGTGACTTACTTTGATCAACCAAATACAGTGAAGGGAAAGTTATATGAACTCTAAGCCCATGCCATGGAGTTTGCATTTCTGCTCACTGTGAAGCCAGGGCCATGTAAAGTGTGGGCAGTGCTGCCTGAGGGACCACATCAGAGGAAGACCCTGCTGCGTTTAACCATCCAGATGAGGGTCATTTGTGAGTGAGGCCATCTCCGATCTTTCAGCCCAAATAGAGGCTTTGTGAACAAGCTCCTTTGGCACCTCAAGTGGCATAGATGACTTGTCTTAGCTGAGCCCTGCCCAGCCAACTCACAGAGCTGTGATAAATACTAAAAATTGCTGTGTTTTAAATCATTAATATTTGGGATGATTTGTTATGAAACCAAAGCCAACTGAAATAGGTATGGAAGAAAATTTGGTAATATCTAAGGAAACCACATATGTATTTAATCTTTAACCTGTAATTCCCACATCTGGGGACCTACTCTGAAGCTATATCCACAACAGTAACAAAACGTTACAAGTTTACTCATTGTGTCGTTATTTGTAACAGCAAGGTATTAGAGATGCCCTAAATGCTATGCAGGGGATATTAGTTAGAGAAGTTTGTAGAGAAGCCAAGAAGGATTTTAGGTGAAGCAGGGAAAGGGAAGTTCAGCCCCACAGTGCAGAATGGGCTGTTCTATTAAGATTAGCTTGGCTGTGAGGTGGAGTCCAGCCAAGGAAGGTGAACATGGTGGCTTCTATGCTGCAAGGCCACCTCCTCCCCCAGCCCTGAGAGGACACTTGTTTCTTGGGAACGAAGCAAGTATCAGAAAGAAGATATGGGGGAGAGAGAATTGAGAGAGGATAAGCAGGCTGTGGGAGGGGAGGGTTCAAGCCAAAGGTGTGCAAATAACTTAGGAGAAAAGACAAAGTGGCACACGACCTAAGGATGCTCAATAATTTGCTCCTTGCAGAACTTCTTTTCCTTGGCTTTTAAGATCTGCCATCCGATCCTCTGATAGCTCCTGCTCGGTCCACCCAAGAGTGAGGAACAGAGCTCAAGTGGCAAGGCACATTGCC
>NW_003852484.1:3305511-3310030 GCF_000181295.1 Otolemur garnettii | reverse complement strand
TTTATTCTGAAATTCAGCTTCATTGTGATTGAGACAATGTGCAAGGTCCAGCCCCCAGGGGAGAGCAGCTCTAATTTTGGCACAGTCTAAGAGACCCTTCTACACTGGTCAGAATTACCTGCTTCTGAGCTTCCTCTCCCCCTTGCTGCTGATGCACTTGGGAGGGTCCTGCTCCTAAAGCTAAGGCCACCAGGAATCCCACCACCTTCTCCCACTACCAGGATCTTCAGCCTTCCCGTCACTTCTTTTATCAACACTTAAGCGTATGTATGACTCTTCTATCTTAAAAACATTTTAAAATCCCGGAAACCAAACAAGAACTCCCCAGTCCTGTTACCCCACACCCTGAGGCCTAAGTCCCTCTTCCATCCACCATGGCACTGCTGGGAAGAGCTGGCTGCCTCCTGCCCTCCCTCTCTGTCTTCTCCCTCTCCTCCTTCTCATTGCCACCCTCCTCTCCCCTCTCCAGGAGGCAGTGCTTGCCAGGTCCCAGCAGCCCAACAGCCACTTCTCTGACCTGAGGAACCACAGCACTGGAATGGTGACCCCTCCCTGGGACTCAGAGCACTGTATCATCATGGGTCAAGGATGCACACATCACCAGCCTCTTTCCCACCTCTCTGGCCACCCCACCATCCTCCCATCTCATAGATGCCACTATTGTTGGGCCACTTGCTCTGGCCATCCACAGGTGACCAAGGAGTCATCCTTGAGCTTTCCTTCTCCCCTGACTCGGATCCTGGAACAAGTCCTGCGTTCAGTGTCAGTTTAGAATCCACCCTTTTCTCTGTCCTTCCTCTGCCTGCAGCACCCTGGTCTCAGGCACCCAGTCTCTCACCTGGGACCCCACGGTAGCCACTTGGCTGACCTCCCTGCCTCCACTCTAGCCCATGCAGCAGCCAGAGGGATTCTGTACATGTAAATCACGTCACAGAACCCTCCCCCTTTTCCACACGTCTAGTCATCCTTGATCACCCTTAGGTGAGGGTTACATACATGTCACTTCCTCACAAACCCTCCGTGAACCCCACACCTGGGCCAGGTGCCTTTCCTCATTTGGATTCTCCTCCCCAGAGCCCTCAGTCTACTGTGCCCTAACTCTTCTGAGTCCCCCTGGCTCCTTGAGCTCAGTGAGGTCAGGGACTGTGTCTGTCCTTTGACTTTGTCCTAAGTACACAGCACCCAGTAAACATTCCACAAGCAACGAGAGTGCAACATGTCTCCCACGTTTCTAGACATGTTGTATGAACAGTTCAGGGAACAAAAAGCAAAAAAAGGAAATTAAGGTAAAATTCTGGTAATTACACTATTGAAAGAAGTGCCCACAAGGGTAAGAAACATTTTTAAAATGGCAGGGTTTCTGAACCATTTTATTCTCTGGGAAAATGTCGGCTGATGGCAAAAGTGAAACTATCCTTGTGTTTGTTCAAACTCTGGCGTCCCAAAGCTGCAGGTTTTAGCTGTGGGCTGGGTGCATGCCAGAGCTTGGGCTATGCTGCGCGCAGGTGGAGGGAGGCCTGATGCCCGGGGCTTCGAAGGACAATCCTGAAGGCCAGGACAAAGGTGGCGAAGGGGGGTGACTAGCTCAGTTTCCCTCAGGTGTTTACAGCTATAGAAGGGAAGTAAAAGTCGGTAGAGTTTTCTAGAAAAGGAAAGCGAAAGAGGCAAAGTCAACCGCCCAAAATTGGAGGGGCGGGGTGGGATGGGCGGTCCAGGAGTCAGGGCGGAGGGACTCGTAGCTGAGCCTAGGATGGCTGAGTCCGGCTCCTTCCCGCTGCTGGTCCAGGGGTCTTGGGGCCCCGACCCCCCGAAGAACTTGCGTGCCGAGTTGCAGATGTACTTCCAGAGCCCAAAGAGATCGGGCGGCGGGGAGTGTGAGGTCCGGCAGGACCCGGGGAGCCCATCCGGCTTCCTGGTTCTCTTCCACCCGGAGGACGGTGAGGGGCGCCGCGGGGCGGGGAGAGGAGGGGGGACGACCCTGCCCTCCCTCCAAGGACCCGGGCTGGGACTCTGCCCCGGCCTCGCGGCGGGAGGATCCGTCCGGCTACTGCAACCCAAGGGAGATGCCGGGGTGCGGGGCCGAGCGGACTCAGAGCGCACCCCGGGCGCTGCGTTTCCTGGCGCGTCTCCGCCCTGCCTGGAGGTGGCGGCGGAACGGCACCAGCGAGCCTCCCTCTTTGGGTTCTTTTCTCTGTTGTTGATGTTTTTGGTCAAGGAAAGTGGTTAAGAAACACAAGCAGTCAGGGGGATTCCTCATGGTTCTTGGAGATTCCCGATGTCCTGGGGTCCCCTGGGTGATCGGTAGAGGCACTGCCTAAATCGCACGGCGTGGCTGTACATACAGAGCCATCTTCTATATCTAGGCCCACAGAGGAAGGGAGCCGCAGCTATGTACCTGGGCACATAGCGTCCTGGTTGAGAACCTGCCGCCGCCTCTTCTCGCCTTCTCAGGGTGGCCCCTTAGGGTAGGGTGACCAGACGTCCCGCTTTTGGCGGGACAGTCCCGATTTTTAAACAATTTGCCCCGCGTCCCGCGGCGTTTTAAAAAAGTCCCGATTTTAGGAAAGAATGAACGAACGGGCGGGAGAACAGTAAGGGAATATACGGTTTTTGGCTGCCATGTGGCTATTTCGCCAGGATATGAGTTTTATATTATTTTTGTTAATTTTATAATGTTAAACTGTAATAATAACAAATAATTGCTGAGAAGTGATTATGGAGAACTGCTTATCAAAGTTTGCATTGTTGTCAGGCCCCGCCTCCATCCCCCTCCCCCCCCAATGGTGTCCCACTTTACCAATGTTAAAATCTGGTCACCTTACCTTAGGACTTACCATGAAACCATCTGCCCTCCTCACAACGAGTGAGATTAGAAACTGGCTCTGACCTACATCCTTGGGCCTTACCAGGACCATGACATCAGAATGCAACGTGGTAACCCAACATTCATGCCACAGCCAGCTCTGGGAGCAGCAGGGCACTCCAGGAAGTTCCCTTTGCACCATCTGACTCTGTTGACCACGCCTCCTCCTTTAAACTCACTCACTCCTGGTTCTCCAAAGTATGGGATACAATGCTGCTCATTTTTATGTCTGTGGCTGCTCCTTCTTATAATTTACATTTTAAAAGCTCTGCAGGGTGTTAGCAAGTGCATTCACAGACTTCATTCAAGTGAGGAAACTGAGGCTCCTGGCAGAGTTGGAATTTGAATCTAGGTCTTTGGACTCTTATGTGCAGGGTTCAGTTGCTTCACTACAGTCTCTCCGTTTCCTTGTTTCTACCCCCTCCAGATGTGACACCCTTATCATTACAAGCTCAGGAACTGATTGAAAGGGCTTTCTAAGGAGGCCACTGGTGATTCTCTTGGCCGCCTGAGTTGCCTTCCTAAACGATGGCTTTCATCCTGCCCTTCCCCAGCACCCGGTCTTCACTGGCTGTCCCTGGGGTGTTTTACTTCCGTTCACTTTCATGTAGAATAAATAACGCTACCTTTTTGAGTGCCTGCCGAGTGTCAGGTTTTTTGTAATGTTTCTTCAATTTAATATTATACATATAGCATGTCTACAAAACAATCTCAAACAACCTTATTAAAAGACAAGAAGACCAAAGCTTTGTAAGTAAAGGGTAGTAGGCCTGGTGCGGTGGCTTAGGCCTGTAATCCCAGCTCTTTGGGAGGTAGAGGTGGGTGTATCTTCTGAACTCAGGAGTTCAAGACCAGCCTGAGCAACAGCGAGACCCTATCTCTAAAAAATAGTCAGCCGTTGTGGCAGGGGCCTGTTGTCCCAGCTGCTTAGAAAGCTTAGGCAAGAGGATCACTGGAGCCCAAGAGTTTGAGGTTGCTATGAGGCCAAGGCACTCCACCAAGGGCAAAGAAGTGAGACTCTGTCTCAAATAAATAATAAATAATAAATAAACAAATAAAGTGCAGTAAGGATTATGCTCACTATTAACAGATAAGTTTAAAGACAGAATTCAAATCCATGTCTGCTTGCTAACGTTCTGTTTTAACTACATATGGCCTCTTTTTGATTGATGATAATGAAGCCTATAGAAATCACAGCTGAATTTTGTAATTAAAGATTACTTGTCACTTGGCTTTTTATCTTTTCTTTGTTGGACGTTTCAGTCCGGCAGAGGGTTCTGGAGAGAAAGAATCACGAGTTAATATGGCCAGGAAAAGGAACTTTCCAGTTAACTCTCCAGTTGCCCACAGCCCCAGATAAAGTCCATGATGTTGTAGAAGAGAAAACTTTGACTGAGGTAGGTGAACTGAGGGGGCTGAAAAGGGGATTGGGGTGTTCTTTTAAGGTGTGTGAGATGGGAAACGCAAAGAGGAGAATATAGTGGAATGAGAAGTATGAATCAATCTGGGGTGAGAGAGGCAGTTTGTGGGTGTAGAGGGAACACGGGCAGTGGTAGGGTGTAGCAGGAATCAGACTGAAGACTCCAGGCACCAGTCGATTAGAGGAAGCGGCTTTATTTCGGCCAGGGGAAGTAGGAAGACCAGTGTGTCGCCAAA
>NW_003852484.1:3302387-3305491 GCF_000181295.1 Otolemur garnettii | reverse complement strand
CCCCCCCCACCCCGAATCCCCTGTCTCCCTTTTATTCACTTTTCAGGGCTAGAGTGCACATGAGGGTCATAAAACTGAGAAAGACATGACATCATCCTCAAGGTTCCGGGCTCAAGGGGGAAGGTCAAATTGGCTCACGCCCTTGAGACCAGTTCAACCACCTGCCCTCAAAGGTGACAAAAGTCTAAGGAAGTTGCTAGGTTACAATCTAGGCCCTGGGCATGTCAAGCGAGGAACATACAGACATTAGAAATGCCTGCAGCTTGGCTAAGGCCTACACAGGGTGGCTAGGACAGATTCTTTTAGCTCTGCTTTTACTTTCTTGCCTCAAGGGCAATGTGGGATAATGAAGATGGCAATTTTGTTTGAGGTTAGAGACCTTTGGAAAGTTAAGACTTGGGAGTGATAATACCAGTGGTGGTTCGGGATGTAAAACTTTGGGTCTGTTTCCACTGGGTTCGTTATAACCTAGAACTTGCTCTGTGTGTCTCATTTTTATGTCATTTTGAGGAAACAGCAATCATACTACCTGTATTAAGTATTTCTTCAGTTATAAAATGGAATAGTGATAGAGTGATAGTATCCAGCTTCTTGGATTGTTGGATTGCTGTGAGCGCTAAAGGAGAAGGCCAGAAGAAAGCACAGGGCACGGTGCTCGCTACGTAGGAAACACTCACGAAAGGTTAAATTGGGAAAATCACGGGCTAAGTTGTTTTCTGAGTCCAGTCTTACCCCATTCCCCAAACAATTGTTGTTAATTGAGGTTTCTGTTACACATGTCTCATTTCCGTCAATGACATTTGAGACTAGCCAGTGAACATGCGCCTACACATAGCCCCAGGTGCATTCAGGAGCACCGGTGTTCTGAACTCTCCATTGTAGTTTCTGTTTACTGTACATCTGAGGGTTGGAGCATTTGCTTAATGTAAAGACAATGTGACTAATATAATGATGCTACTTTGTTGTTTGGGTTTCAGGAATCCCCGTTTAAAGAAGATGTCAAAAAACCAGGTAAGGGCTCAGCACCTGTAGCTCAGCAGCTTGGGTGCCGGCCATATACACCTGGGCTGGTGGGTTTGAACCCTGCCTGGACCTGCCAAACAACAATGACAACTACAACAAAAAAATAGCCAGGCATTGTGGTGGGCACATATAGTCCTAGCTACTTGGGACGCTGAGACAAGAGGATAGTGTAAGCCCAAGAGTTGGAGGTTGCTGTGGACTGTGATGCCCTGGTACTCTAGTGCGGGTGATGTAGTAAGACTCTATATCCAAAAAACCCCAGGTAAGGTCTCAGTAGAGATGACTCTGACATTCACTAGGCAGTTTTGCTTTTATTAAAGCACTTGAGAGAATCATCCCTCTCTTCTAGACTAATAAGATGCAGGGTTTGTTTTGCTTGGAACTTCCGTGGGCCACTTCATCTACTCTCTCTGAGCCTGCTGTGTAGAGGGTAGAGACACGCAGCTTCTTGAGCTTTTAGGTCTCAGGTCAGGGAGATGGAACAGCTCTCTGGGAGGTGGAATATGCCTTGCAATTGAGAGGAGGGCAAAAAAGTGCCTGGGAGCTGGTGATGAACTGGCCCATCATGCCACCTGATGTACTAAACACACAACTAGTGTTGGTAGCTAAGCATCCTGATGTAAAGGGGAGGACAGGACCCAGGCTGCATGAGTTCAGAATGGGAGAGAAAGTGGTGCTTATGCCCAAATCTGAGGGGAAAGGAATTTGAAATAATGGATAAACACTATTCTTTAAAATGGAAGTTGTCTTATGACATGTAGTTTTCTGCAACTTTCTCTTTTGAAAACACCACTAGAATATGAGAGCTGTGCTTACTTTGGATAGATCGTATAGATTATTTTCCTGTAACGCACACATACGATTAAACTGCACACATACGTGGCTTTCCTAGGAAGGTAAAGAATATTATGTGAGAGAAATTTTTTGTCTCTTTAGAAGAGTTTCTGCTTTCCACCCTTTGGATTTAGAATTGGCCTGCCCAGTCCCGCTGTTTATTGTTGTGACCCCCTAATCTTTATCTTTTTCTTGGAAGATGTCTAAGTACTTTCCTCTCAAGCTCAATTTCAGAGCAGGAAGTGGTTTTGTATGTTTATCTTTGTATTTGTGCTATACTCCCGGATGTAAAGCTCCATTAAGTCTGCATTTCTTATGGTTTCATGGCTTTTACCCCATCTCTGTCTTACCTGAATTATCAGTGCTTATACCTCAAGTGTGTTCTCACTGAACCCCGCTCCACCAATGGACTTTTGATGTCCTGGAGATTTTAGACCTGTTTTCTATCCTGTTTTTACCTGATCCAGACTCTAAGCATAGTAACCAGCCAGGAAGTTGGATGGCCTTCAACAGGTAATTAAGTTGCCTCCTTAAAGAGATGGAAGAGGAGGTCCTCTGTTGGATGGTTACTCCACCCTGAATCCTGAATTCCGACATGGTTCTAAGGCTAGGACTGTTGAAATTAATGGGAGTGGGGTAGACATTTCAGAACTGAGCCAATGTAGGTGCAGAGCAGCTACGGAATAGATCCTGTATCTCAGGCAGGGACAAAGTGGAGGGTGCACCACCGTGAATGCACTAGGCACATCTGAAGCTAATGCAGAAAGTTAAAAATTGAGATGTCACAGAAGTTCATAGCGCAGAGAAAGGCACATGGGAGATGTGAGCTCTGAGCCAGTGTCGAGTTCCAGCTTAAGCTTAGGTGGGCTGGGTCTAAAAGGGAGACACTAGTACTAGGAAGATCTTAGCAGATCCAAGGAGAAGAGAGGACAGGAGCAGAGGAATACTGGTTACCTGTTGTCGGCAAGTTTTGGTATTTCCAAATCTATATCCCTAGCTGGGACTCCCTTCTAAATTTTAGAACTTCATCTGAACTTCCTGTTGGGAAGTATGTTAAAGTCAATGTGCCTGAAGTCCCCTGAGTCATCTTCCTCCCCAAGACAGTGCCCTTTCTGGAGTCCTCATTTCTCTCTCTCCCACTCTCTCTCTTTTTGTTTGTTTAGTTTTGTTTTTTTAAACTATGAACATGAATCCTTGAATGGTCATGTCCTTTTTCCAGAGGAGGAAGGAGAGAAAGCTGAACCATT
>NW_003852484.1:3278554-3302085 GCF_000181295.1 Otolemur garnettii | reverse complement strand
TCTGCTGGTCAGAGAGACCTGTTAATTTTCCTCTAAATTCTCCCCCACCCATCCTTCTCTCACCACAGACCCTCCCTTTTTACCTCTCAAATTCAGCATAGCAGGAGCCACCTGCTTGCTGGCTCTGTATCTGGTACCCTTCTGAAATTGCACCAGTCCTTTGCATTACAGGGTATATAAATGTCCTGGCCCCCTTTTCATAAGAAGCGTCCATGACTCACCCTTACCACCAACTGTGAGATAAAATCCAGACCATATTCTGGACCTAGTCTATGTTTCTGTCCTTGCTTCCTCCATCTCTGCACAAAAATGTTCCTCTTGTGCTCCATCAATCAAATCACCATTTTCTTTCTTTCTTTTTTTTTTTTTTTGAGACAGAGCCTCAAGCTGTCCCCCTGAGTAGAATGATGTTGTATCACAGCTCACAGCGACCTCCAACTCCTGGGCTCAAGCGAGTCTCCTGCCTCTGCCTCCCTAGTAGCTGGGATTATAGGCGCCAGCCACAATGCCTAGCTATTTTTTGGTTGCAGCCGTCATTGTTGTTTGGCGGCCCGGGTTGGATTTGAACCCACCACCTTAGGTGTATGTGGCTGGCGCCTTAGCCACTTGAGCCACAAATGCCGAGCCAAATCACCATTTTCTAAGTAGTCTGTTGCAGTCATATGACTCTGCCTCTTCTGCTGCTCACACTACTCTCTGTCCCACTTCTCTACCCAATTCTGTTTGCCCTTGAAGAGCTGCTCCATTTCCTCCTCTTCTTGAAGCCTTTCCATGGCAGCCCAGCCCCCTATCTCTATCTGGGATCCTGGCTTGGTTGTTGATGCTCTTTATTTGTCAGTTACAAAGCCTCTCTTGTGATGAAGCTTTGAACAGTCATAGGATTATAAAACTCTATTGCTGGAGCGACTCCTACTGTTTAGTTCACTTAGTCCAATACCCTCATTTTATAATTAAGAGACATTGCCCAAGGTCACATGCCTGAGAGTATGAGTCATGGCTTCAACATACATAGCCTCCTCCCTAGCTAAGTAGTTATTTTGATTTACCATCTCTGTCTCATTTAATGCTAATGTATGTATGTTTTTTTATCCTTAAGCTGTTTTGTATTCAGCATGAGCATATGTGCATGGTGTCATAGCCAGCACACAACAAAATGATCTGTTATAACAAATGACTGCACAATACAAGTTAATTTTTCCTTCATATCACAGTTCAGTGTAGTCAGCAGCTGGGCTGGTAGGGGCAGTATGGACTGCATCGTGGACTCATTCAAGGACCCAGGCACCTTCCATCTTTTGACACCATTGTTTTAATGTGTGACCTGTAAGGTCACTGTAAGGGAATATAGGAATTCTTATAAAGGCCATGCTTAGAAGTGGAATTCACCACTTCCACCACAACCATTAGCTCCTGGAACACTACTGTAGCAATGAAACTGTAGGAAATTTGAGAAATGTTGCCCAAGAAGAAAACAAAATAGATGTGGTGAGCACAGGTATTTTACTCTGCCAGAGTAGACATTTATACATGTTTTTCCCTTTCTCCTTCTTATATGCCTCCATGAGAAAATCGGTAAGTTTTGGCATTCACACCTCTCTGTACATGCAGTGTCTTGAACATAACAAGGGCCCCTACTGAAGGGTTCATAGAGTGTCTAAAGATTGTATCATACACACCAGGCTTCACTGGACAAGAATAGAGTGAGAGTGACCTCGCATGTCCCTTATGGTCAGCAGTGGAGAGGGACAGGCCAGCGGGGTGATGCTACTCAGTGAGCTTGCTGCACACAGCCGCTCTCTCAGCCTTTTCACCTTCCATATGCATCCCTTAGTCACCCACTGCAAGGGCCCTTTCTTTCTCTTCAGTGATCAGAACTTATTCCTTTCTGGAATGTGATGTGGTAGAAGATGCCCATGCTTGAGTGGTGTCCAGTGTTCTTGCTTTTCTCCAGTGACCCAAGCAGCAAATCTCTATCTTATTCCCAAACATTTACTGAGCCTTGATTATTTATTATGTACCATCTTCCAGCAATACAAGGGTAAATAAACATGTGCCTTGCTTCTGAGAAGCTTAGTTCAGTAATTATACTATAATATGATACTGTTCAGTATCATAGCTTAGTTCAATAATTATCCTATAATATGATATTGTGCTAGAAACACATGTCAAGTGCAAGGAAAGATAGGGCAGGATCCTCAGAGAGACAGGCAGAAAGAGTATTATAAAATTGAACTTCAATTGTGTATAATTTTCATATCAAATTCATATATACAAACAGTTTTAGAATGCAAATCATTTCATAAGTGGCTATTTCTTTACTTAGGTATGTGAAATGAATATTTTTTCTTATTGCTAATAATTTTGGAAAAATTTTAATAACTGATCTCCATAAAATTTAATTTATACATCTCCCAGGAATAAATGAAAATCTTTTTTCCTCATTATGCTGGTGATCTTAAAAATAAAGAACTATAATGTCCATATGAAAATGGAAGAAAATTGAACTTAAATATTAGTAACAGACAATTAATACTATTCATTGTTTTAATTAAATAAAGGGAACACCATCCAAGATTTCTTTCTTTTTTGAGACAGAGCCTCAAGCTATCCCCCTGGGTAGAGTGTCGTGGCATCACAGCTCACAGCAACCTTCAACTCCTGGGCTCAAGCAAGTCTCCTGCTTCTGCCTCCCAAGTAGCTGGGACCACAGGCGCCTGCCACAATGCCCAGCTATTTTTTAGTTGCAGCCATCATTGTTGTTTGGTGGGCCCGGGCTGGATTCGAACCCACCACCTTAGGTGTATGTGGCTGGCGCCTTAGTCACTTGAGCCACAGGCGCCAAGCCCAAGATTTCTTTTAATGTGAGTTAGTGAAGAGATTGGGAAGGAAAGAGGTCAGTGTCTTATGATCACTTACTTTGCTAAGACTCTGATAGATAATGATAGTAACTTATACTTCTTTTGTGTCCCCCAAATTAGATGTGTCAGAAGAATTCAATACAAAAGTCTCCCTCAAAGAAGGATCAAAAGAAATGGAAGATACATCAAAAGAATGTGAAAATATTCCCTCTTTGGTGGCATTTGAAAATCTCAAGGCAAATGTGACTGACATGATGTCAGTCTTGTTGGTGCAGCTCATAAGTGGCCTGTCCAATGATGACTTTGATGTGGAAGTAATACCAGATTCTGATGTCGTTGTAGTTACCTTTAAAACACATATAGGTAAGATCAGGTGACACTTCGTGTGGCAGTCTTCTTTGCAGCACACCTTGGGTCTTAGGATACCTCATTAACAAAACATCTCTGTAAGTAGGACTCTTTCTAGTAACTACTAAGAGCGATTTCTAGTTGATATAGATGCTTTTTAATTTTCAAAGAGAAGCACATTAGTTTTGAAACCAAATTCTGGTGTGTAAAATGGAATGAATTTTGCATGAGTTCTTTGCATCAGAGAGAGAAAGAGAGATGGAGAAAGAGAGCGTCAGGGAGGAGAGAGAAAGTAAGGGATTCCAGGTAAAGGGGTCAGTATTTTCCCACATATTATCTCATTGAGAGAAGTAAATGTTGATTTTTGTTACCAAAATGTACTTACTGGAAGGTAGTAATAGTACACCACACTCACACAGTGCTTATTATAAGTTAGGTACTATGTTAAGGTCTTTACATGTATTAATTGGTTCCTTCAACAACCTTATGGGATTACCATTATTTACTTCTGCCCTACATGTTACAGTTGGGGAGACGGGCACAAAGGTGTTAAGACATGGATGCGCTGGATTTGAACCCGGGCAGCCTACCTCTACAGCCTGTTCTCCTACCCACTTCGCCATGTATTTCTTTAGTACTTTTGTGGTCATTCCCATATGCAGGAACGAGTGAGTGTGTCTGGTCAGAAAATGAGTGCTCTTTAAGGTCATTGTCAGGAGTCTATGGGAAGTCTCTGAGATTATAAAGTGTCATGTCCACCTAAAACAAGGACATTTTCTAATTCTGAGCCCTCTGTTCTTCATGGCCATGGCCGTGGAGTGGTTAATTAAGAGTACACATCATGGAGTCCAAACTGTAGCTCTGGCATTAAACTAGTTACATGAGCTTGGTCAAGTCACTGTCCTCCCTGTGCTTCACTTTCCTCATCTATAAAATGGGGACAATAATACCTACCTAGTACAGTTTCTGTAAAGATTAAATGAAATGATGTTTGAAAAGCACCTACCAGAGTATCTGAGACAAGGGAAGGACTCAGTAAAGGGGGCTATTCTTATTTCAAATTTATTACATTTCTTATAAAGGGAAAACAAAACGGATTTGCTTCTGTTCACTGATCATAAATTCTGAAAGCCTTCCGTGTGCCAGGCAGTGGTCCAGTGCTGTTGGTACAAGGATGAGTAAGTCAGGGCTCCTGGTCTTGAAGGACTCGCAGTCTCAGGTCAGGGAGGACGCCCATATGCAAACGGACACGGAAGGTGCAAGAGGAGAGGTCGCTTCTCAGCAGGAACAACATGCTGTGGGGCAAAGGGCCCCGGACAGGTGGCTTATTCTTGTTTTTATGAAGTTTATGCTGGAACAGTATCAGTCAGTCATGTCCAAAATATATTCCCTCTGCCTGACATATATCTTTCTCTCATTCATTTGGTAAACCTCTCTTCATCCTTCAAAACTCAGATCAGACACCACTTCCTCTGGGAATCCTGTCTGATTCCCAGTATTAGTGTTCCCACCTCCTTTACTCCCACAGTAGCTTATTTGCTGTTAAGACTTCCTCCCTCCCACTGGAAAGAACCCGTTATTTTTATTCAGTGTCCTCAGATCCTAGCTCAGTGCCTGGCACATTGTGAGTCCACCATCAATAATTATTGATTTGAACGAGATAGGTGGGCTGTGTCCTGCAGGATGAGTTGGACCAAGATAAATAATTGGTGAAGGGCATTTTAGATACCATATATAATAATGGAAAAAGAAAGGGAAGGGGGTTTTCAAAATAATGACTAGTTTATGTGGCACCATGGAAAATAAGATGAATGACAGGGAATAACCAAAGGTGATGCATGGAAATTAGTTTGGAGTCAGATAGCCAAGGGCCTGGGAAGTGTGGCTGAGGCGTGTGACTTGGTTATCTGCAGGTGACAGGGAGCCACTGAAGAGAGGATGAGATGCAGAGATTCACAGAGAAAACACTCAGGAGGGGTGGTGAGGGCTGTGACAGGAGGCAGGGACCTAGCCCAGTGGCTTTAATCCAGGTTAAGACATTATATGTAGGTTGTTTGGAGGCCAGGAGTTTTAGACTTAGGAATTTTCATTTAGGCATTAAAATCTTGTGTGTGAAAATGGAGTGCTTGGCTCTCCCCTTTATCTCATTAACTAGCAGAGAGTTATCAAGATATTGTCATAATTTACTGATACCTTGTTCTTGTCGTTTGTAGATATTGTTAAATTTGTTGAGGAATGTGCCCAGCATCGCTTAACTAAACAACTCCAGCTTTCTCCAAGACTTCTGGAAGTGACAAAAACAATCTGTGTTGAAAACCTGCCTCCTGGTGCTGATGAATACAGTTTACAACTTTTCTTTAAAAATCCTTTCCATGGAGGGGGAAGCGTTGCCGGTGTTAAATGTTTTCCCAAGGAGAGTTCAGCTCTAATAGAATTTTTTGACAGTAAAGGTAATTATTTTCCTACTGGCATAATCTAGGCTATTTGCAGTAGCACTTAACTGTCATCAGTTTGACTCTGATACATTTTATTTGTTCATATATTTCTTTGGAAACTATTGATTTGCTTAAAGAGGTTAGTGATTCAACTTTAGAGAAGCAACATCAAATTTACAAAAGATGTGAGAGGATTCTTTTACGAGTCTCCACCTATCATCTTGGAATCTTTGAAATATTGTATTTTAAAGAAATGATCTTTGTTTTTGCCACAAACTTAATAATAACTTTCCAATCGATTTCAATCAAGTTTAGGTAAAGAAATACTCAGCAACATATCCAGTTCCTACAAAAATGTCACTTTCACCTATTACTGTCATCATTCAGAAATTAATAAGAGGTATCTCATGCATGATGAGTGGATACCTGCTGGACTATGATCTTAGGAAAACCACATCCAGCTAAACCTTACAGAATCCTCACAGAAAACCTCTGAGTGTTCTGTGGACATAAACTGCCTGTTCTCTGACGCATACTCAAAGTCAGCTTGGAGACTTCACTCATGTTCAGAGGTCAAGGCTGAGCAGTAGAAACTAAGTGGCTGGACTTTTATGGAAAGAAGGAACACCTGGGTTAATCAGGGTGGGGAGTCAGGGTGTTATAACAGGGTGTTTAGAGGAACCTCCTTTTCCTAACTCAGTTTTTCTGAGGTGGGAAAATAGAGGTGAAGGTGTGGTTTGGATTCAACTAGAATGAAAGATCTCATATTCCTGGGGTTTGAATATGTGACAAGAGGAGCTGCTGTCACATTTGTGAACCTCTAGCAGCCTGGTTCTGTGCCCAGGGAGAGACGTACATAAAGCTGTCTACCCTGGAGATTAACCTCCAACTTATGGGGGGAGTGGGCAATTGCAGGGCTTTCAAAGATCTTGAGGGCTGTTGGGTGTGTCCTGAAATATGTATGTTGTGTGTATATAGCTAATAATACATACTGTTGAATTGAGGCTTATTTTATGCCAGAGCTCTACATGTCAATTGTACTGGGCACTGTTGAAGGCTCCCTTTCTCCCTGACCTGTTTGCTCACACCTGCTCATTTCCTGTTCTCCACAATCTGAGATACACTGGTTTTCTTTTTTACTGTCTGGCTTCTCCTTCTTAGAATTATAACTTACCCTTGCATAACTCCACAGAGTGTTAGCAGGTATATTCATGGACATTGTCTTGGTTGTTATAATCCCTGACTGAAAGATAAGTGGGTAGCACTGTCAGAGAGGAAATGTTGGATGTGCCCCAGGTTATAGTAAATGCCAGAATTGTGTAAAGGCTGCTTTTCTTTAAACTGCCTGAATTGTATCCTGAAGATTATTAATCCGTCAGGTTATTAGAGTTTTTGAATCAGAAAGAAAAAAAAATCCTGGTTGACAAAGGGCATTGAAGATTTTTGGTGTAGAGTCACAAACATCACTGTTTCAGTGCTTCATAGTAACACCTGTTGAAAGAGTTAAATTCTCTAAACTAATTTTTGTAGTGGAAACTCTTAACTCCCATAAATCCTTCAAACTCTTATGGCTTGTATTAGCCTATAGCTCTTCAGTGGGGAGTTCAAACCCTTTATATTTATTGAGAGAATTGATAAGTGTGGTGGAGTTGTATTCATCTTATTTTGTGAAACTCTGTTGCATTGTTTTTTCCTTTGCACCATTGTGGAAGCTAAGACTTGACCTTTTATTTCTGTGTTTACTTTGTTGGGGTCCACTGGGATGGACAGTATTGATGATAGGTCTAAGTAGAGCTGGGTCTTATTGTGGCCAATTTCTTCAATGTTTGCATGTCAGCAAAAGATTTGATTTCCCCATCAATTTTGAAGCTTAATTTAGCAGGATACAGAATTCTGGGTTGAAAATTATTTGTTAAAGAAGGTTAAAGGTGGATGACCATTCTCTTCTGGCTTGGTTAGTTTCAGCTGAAAAGTCTGATGTCACCCTAATGCCTCTCTGCCTTACAGGTCAATTGGCACTTATTCCTGGTTGCTTGCAGAATTTTCTCCTTTGCCTTGACTTTGGACAGGTTCTTTACAATGTGTCTTGGAGAGGCTCTGTTTGAGTAGAGATGACCCAGGGTTCAATATGCCTCCAAAGGAAGTATGTCAGAATTTTTAGTGAAACTTGGGAAGTTTTCATGTATGATATTCTCCATTAGGGCTTCCATTTGTTTGGGATGATCTTCTTTCCCTTCAGGGATCCCTATTATTTGTATGTGTGAAAGCTTTATGAAGTCCCGTAGTTCTCTGAGTGACTGTTCTGCTTTCTCTCTCTTCATTTCTACCTCTTTAACTACCTGGGTTAACTTAAGAACTTTATCCTCTAGTTCTGAGATTCTTTGTTCTCTATGGTCTAATCTATTTTTGATACTTTCTGCTGCATGTTTACATTTCCTGATTGTCTCTTTTTTTTTTCTTAAGCTCAGCCATATCCTTTCTATGTTATTCATGTCTCTCATCCATCTGTTGGTTCTGTTTTTTTACTTTCTTGTCCATTCCCTTTATTGTCTTTATCATCCATATTTTAACTTTCCTTTCTATCAATTCCATTAATTCTTTATAGGTGAAGTCCTTTGCAGTATCTGCCTCATGGTCCCTTGGTGGAGTTGTTCTGTTTTGGTTTTTCATGTTGCCAAAATTTTTCTGTTGGTTCCTTCTCATGTCTATTTTCTTCTTGTTCCCCTTCTTGCCCTATTTTTAACTTCTCAGTTCTTCCTTTGCTTTAAATTACCTTACTTCAGAGCTTAGGTGTTGAAATGGCCTCTTGGTATAAGGCAAAAAGGAAGAGAAGGGTAAAGAGTGAGCAGGGAGGAAAAAAGAGGAAAAGAAGTAAAAGAAGATAAAAGAAAGAAAAAAAGGAAGGGGGATGCAAGAAAAGAATTGAACAGGAGAGAAGGAGGATAGAAAGAGAAATTGAGAGTGACAGGAGAAATGGAGATGTTCAGCTAAGTGCTATGGCCACACCTGTAACTCAAGAATTAAGGAGGTTTAGGCTGGTTTGGTTCCCTTCCCATCAGCAACTCCTTATGAGCCTGAGGAAAGTAAGACCCTAACTCTTCTAAATATAGGAAGACAAAGAAAAGAAGAAAGAAAAAAATAATAAAAATAGAAAAGAAACAAAGAAAGAAAACTTGAGCAGTGTAGACCTGCAAATGCTGTCATTTCAGAGGCCAAAGATAGAAGTTCTCCCTAGATTGTGATCTTGTGACCTACTTGAGCCAGACCTCTGCCATGACTTCCCATCTAGATGAATGTCTACCAGGGGTCCTCAAACTACAGCCTGCGGGCAACATGCAGCCCACCTAGGACATTTATCTGGCAGGCTGGGTGTTTTTGCTGCTGCTGCCTGTCCTGCTTAGCAGCCAGCTCATCCCTGGGTCCACAATCCAGTCCTCCCACGGTCTGAGGGACAGTGAACTGGCCCCTGTTTAAAAAGTTTGAGGACCCCTGGTGGACTATCAAGCTCTCAGACAAAAGAAAGAAACTCAAACTAAGAATATATAAGGAAGGTTAAAAATATAATTATTTCAGATAAAGAAAAAAGAAGAAAGCAGAAACCAGAAACAAACAAAAAAGGGAGATATCTTAGGAGTTATACAGAAGTTTATGTGAGAAATATGAGGTAAGTAGAAAAGTCTCTACCCAAAGAGAGAAAAAGGGGAAGATATAAAACAGACAGTGAGAATAAATGGGGTTGAGATACCATAACAAAAATACAGGAGCCCTCACTCTTGAAGAAAGTAAAAATGGAGATTAAGAATACAAATGACCAGACGCATGGTGTAGGGTGTTGTGGGGGGTCCTCCAGAGCTATGTGCCCATACAGTAGCCAGCTTCTTGTTTTTCTTCCTTCACAACAGCCCGCTCCAAGAGTGCGAAGATGTCCGAGCTCCACCGGCTAGACCTGGGGGAGGATTACCCCTCCAGCAAGAAGCATGAGGGGACTGATGGGAAGGATCGAGATTGTGACCAGGATCATGGCGATCAGTCTAAAGATCGGGACCAAGAACGTGATAGGGAAGATAGAGAGCCAGAGAAGGAAAAAGAAAATGAGAAGGAATTGCAAGCTTCTACTAATGCTATGCTTATCCATGCTGGAATACCACCTTTAAAAGCTTCCCATTCAGCTCACTCAACCCATGCGGCACATTCAACACATTTTGCTCATTCAACACACACAGAGAATGCAGACCACACATCACTTCCACAGGGCATTAATCCATTTACCAACTTACCCCATACTCCTCAATACTACGATATTCTGAAGAAACGGCTTCAGCTCCCTGTTTGGGAATATAAGGATAGATTTACAGATATTCTTGTTAGACATCAATCCTTCATAGTTGTTGGTGAGACTGGGTCTGGTAAAACAACACAGATCCCACAGTGGTGTGTGGAGTGTATGCAATCATTACCAGGACCCAAAAGAGGAGTTGCCTGTACCCAACCCAGGAGAGTGTCTGCAATGAGTGTGGCTCAGAGAGTTGCTGATGAAATGGATGTGGTGTTGGGCCAGGAAGTTGGTTACTCCATTCGATTTGAGGACTGCAGTAGTGCAAAAACCATCCTTAAGTATATGACCGATGGCATGTTACTTCGTGAAGCTATGAATGATCCCCTCCTGGAGCGTTATGGTATAATAATTCTTGATGAAGCTCATGAAAGGACACTGGCTACAGATATTCTTATGGGTGTTCTGAAGAAAGTTGTAAGACAGAGATCAGATTTAAAGGTTATAGTTATGAGTGCCACTCTAGATGCAGGAAAATTCCAGATTTACTTTAATAACTGTCCTCTCTTAACTATTCCTGGGCGTACACATCCTGTTGAGATCTTTTACAGTCCAGAACCAGAGAGAGATTATCTTGAAGCAGCAGTTCAAACAGTGATCCAAATTCATACGTGTGAAGAGGAAGAGGGAGATCTTCTACTTTTCTTAACTGGTCAAGAGGAAATTGATGACGTCTGTAAGAGAATCAAGTGTGAAGTTGATGACTTGGGCCCTGAAGTTGGTGACATTAAAATCATTCCCTTGTACTCTACACTTCCACCTCAGCAACAGCAGCGTGTCTTTGAGCCTCCGCCTCCAAAAAAACAGAATGGAGCAATTGGAAGAAAGGTAGTTGTGTCAACTAACATTGCAGAGACATCTTTGACAATAGATGGTGTTGTGTTTGTGATTGATCCTGGATTTGCAAAACAAAACGTTTATAATCCTCGCATCAGGGTTGAGTCCCTTTTGGTGACAGCTATTAGTAAAGCTTCAGCTCAACAAAGGGCTGGTCGAGCTGGACGTACCAGACCTGGGAAATGCTTCAGACTGTACACAGAGAAAGCTTACAAAACAGAAATGCAGGATAATACCTGCCCTGAGATTTTACGTTCTGATTTAGGATCAGTTGTGTTACAGTTGAAGAAACTTGGTATTGATGATTTGGTGCATTTTGATTTTATCGATCCCCCTTCTCTTGAAACTCTGGTGCGAGGCCTGGAACTTTTGAATTATCTTGCTGCTTTAAATGATGATGGAGATCTTACTGAATTGGGATCCATGATGGCAGAGTTTCCTCTAGATCCACAGCTTGCTAAAACGGTTATTGCAAGTTGTGACTACAACTGTTCTAATGAGGTCCTATCTATTGCTGCTATGTTGTCAGTCCCACAGTGTTTTGTTCGCCCCACGGAGGCCAAGAAAGCTGCAGATGAAGCCAAGATGAGATTTGCCCACATAGATGGAGATCATCTGACACTGCTGAATGTCTACCATGCTTTTAAACAAAATCATGAATCAGTTCAGTGGTGTTATAACAACTTCATTAACTACAGGTCCCTGATGTCTGCAGACAATGTACGCCAGCAGCTATCTCGAATTATGGACAGATTCAATTTGCCACGTCGAAGTACCAACTTTACAAACAGGGACTATTATATTAATATAAGAAAAGCTTTGGTTACTGGGTACTTTATGCAGGTGGCGCATTTAGAGCAAACAGGGCATTACTTAACTGTGAAAGATAACCAGGTGGTTCAGTTGCATCCCTCTACTGTCCTTCACCACAAGCCTGAATGGGTGCTTTGTAAAGAGTTTGTGCAGACAACGAAGACTTACATCCGGACTTGTACAGATATCAAGCCGGAGTGGTTGGTGAAAATTGCCCCTCAGTATTATGACATGAGCAATTTCCCACAGTGTGAAGCAAAGAGACAGCTGGACCGCATCATTGCCAAACATCAATCCAAGGAATATTCACAGTACTGAATTCAGTGCTTAGAACTGAAGTTTTCAGAGAACAGCTTTAAAAGATGAATGAACTCAAAAGTTCAAGTGGCCTTTATGTGAAAGCTTTTTAATTTTTTCTTTACAGTAAACATTCCATTCCGATTTCATAAATTAAACATTTATGTCTCCCTTTTGTGTTGACACTGTAACTCATATTGGAAAAGTCGATCAATGTTTTCATTGTTTATTCAAAGTTTATTCAAAGTAGTTCTATATATAACAATGTTATAAGCATTTCTTTAGAAATGGTTGAAAATGCTTTTAAAATTTGATTATCAACCATGGTATGCATGATCATTGTAATTGTTGACATTCCTTTTAGAAGTTGTGAAATGTTACAACTTGTGTGTATGTAGACACAATCTTCTATCTCAATACAGAGGCACTGACTTCAATAAAGTCTATTTATACTAAAAAAAAAATACAAACAACAAAACAAAACAAGACAAAAAAAATCAACTATAATAACTATCACCTCAAAAACCAAGAAGAGAAAAGAAAAAAACACTAAGAAAGTAAAAAAATAAATAAATAAACAAAAAAAAAAGGAGGTTGTAGAAGGGGGCAATATTAACAACATATATATATATATATACACATATATATACACATACACACATACATACACACACACACACACACATATTTATAGACAACAGGTGGAGCTGTGGTGTTAGGAGTTGGAGAAAACATGCTGGAAATTACTCTCTAGTTGCCCAGGAGAAGGTGTCCTGTTATGCTTATTTAGTTGCCCTAGATGTGTGCCTGATTGTTTAGTCAGCTTTCAGTCCTGGCATGGTTGGGGTCTTAACGCTCCTCAGAGTCCTTGGGAGGCAAGTCTTACCAGGCCCCTGACAACAGTTTCCCAGTGGATGTAGGAGCCACTCAACTCACCTGCAGTAGGGGATGCCTGGGCTGGGCAGGCACCAAGGCCAGCCCTGTACTAGGCTCCCATAGACCTTCCTGCAAAGGCAGCCCAGCTAGCAGCTGACCTTCCCAAGATGATGCCCAGCCAATTGACAAGCTGATGGGAAATCCCCTCTGCCTCATATTCAAACCCAGTTGCTGTACACTGTTTGAGTCCCACTGCTCCTCCAGTCTTTCTACAGCAGCACCAGTTCCTGGATTCTCCCCAAAGCCATAAACTGCAGAATGGCTGCCTCCCAACCTGACCTTCAAGGTAGACCAGAATATCCTGTTTCACCTGGAACCTCGCCCCAGCCTCCTATGTCAAACCTTGACAACTCCAGAGGTTTCCTGCAGTCCACCACCTTCTTGTACCCACAAGGGACAAATCTAGGTAGGTTCCTCCTGCCACATATTGTGGGATTATCACTCTCCTGTCTTGTTGGGAGAGACTATCCTGGAGATCCTTCTAGTCTGCCATGGTGCTCTGCCTGTTCCCCATATTATTTTTAAATGCAGGTCCCCTAACAGCTGCTTATCGTATTTTGTAAAGGGATTTTATTTTTTGGAAAAGGAAGATCTCAAGTAGATGTATTTTGTGAACCCTTAATGAGGCATATTAAAACATACCAATATTGCTGTACAATTTAATTTTTTCTTACATTACTTTTCTTTTTTCATATAACTCTACTTGCTCATATTTCTGGGCAATGCCCAGTCTCAGAGTTTTCACAATAGGGTAGATACATGTTCTCATCCATACATGAGTATGAGCATGTTTTCAGAACAACATATATCAGAAAAAAATAGTTTAGAGAGTAACTCATAATTGTACTTGGCAAGTAAAATCTACTCCCGTTGTGGTGGCTGCTGGTAAACACTGAATATGTCTACTTCGTTAGGGTTGAGGCTGCTTTTCCATATCCTCCCTATAACACGGACACTCAAGGTTTTTAATTGTCAAACACAAGAACACCCTTGGTAGGATAAATTCTTAGAGTACTACCTAAAACAACTGTTCTCAGTATCCTGATTCTGAACTTTTCACTGATTCTGAGCAGGAAATTTATAAGAAATGGAAAGAGCAGAAGAATTAAAGCTGTGTCACATCCACCCTCTACCCCCTACTCAGCCCTATGCCTTGCTAAATTCAGACTATAACAAACTTGTCAGATGCTATAGCTGAAGTCCTAACCTGAGATTTCTACAACCAGAAGAAAAGCATGACAAATTTCTCCTTGACTGGAACATATGCAGGATCCACAATTTTCTCTACAGGAAAGCTGTTGTCAAGCATGGAGATTACTGGCTAGTTAACATTAAATAAGATCCAGGTCAAATTCCATTTAGTAAATCCCAGGGACTATGTAGAAATTATTTTTGTTATTGAACTGTATATTGAGTTTGAGTGTGTAAGACTTCTGATAAGACTTAGACTTTCTTTTTAAGACACAGCCGTTTTAAAAATGGTCATGTTGTAATTACCCAACTTTCTTTAGTCTACCTTGCCAGTGAGCACCAAGAACCAACTTGATAAGGTCGAGGCTTTGCAAGTTAATTACTGGGGTTATAGGATCAATACTATATTCATTGGACCAAAAAGAAAAAAACAAAATGCTTTCCAGAGTTGTATTTTATAAATTTTGAATTAACCACAGTATACCTAGTGTGATTATATTGAACAGACTAGATGGATAGTGGTGCTAAATTGCTGCTGCAGTTACACCATCTCCCCACCCTGATTTTTGGCTTTTATTAATCAACAGAGAAATGCAAGAGAGTAGCCTGAGCAGTACTATAGTAGTTGTGAGTGAGCGAGCAGCAGAGTGTTTGCCATTTGCACAGTACCAGGATCTACAGAGTGCCCAGGCATTGCCATCTGGGACCACATCGTGTTCAGAGAATATCATGTCCTTGCTTGTACCTTTTTACCAGCTGAATTCCAAACATGTAACAATGTTTTCTTATTCCCCTTTTTAACTAACTGCCTTTGGATTTTGATAATCACACTCCTAAAAACCCAGGAAAGAAGCGGATGGGAATTGTGGGCATCTGTTCAATATCTAGGACATTTCAGGACTGAATTTTTATTTCCTATATTAGGTTTGTTGGAACAAAGAAGATATGCTGCTAAAAATTAAATGATGCCACTGTAAAGTCAGATAAAATACAAAGTGTCATCCTGCTAGATATGTACAGATCAGAGATAAATTTAGTTAGGAGAATACTTGTTCTCCTAAAACAAATTCTCATGTCTTATTAGACATTAGTCAAAGAAAAGAAAAGGAAGATTTTTTTCCCCCTGAGACTCCAATATATTTTAGATTTGTTTCAGTTTTATAGATTTAGTTCAGCAGTCTCACAGAGATGTTTTTATATTAATAATAAACTGAACTTATTTTTGTCTTCTGTTATTGAAAGGTACCAAAGCCTCTTTCTGTTGTTGGGTTTTTTGTTTGTTTGTTTTTTGCCTTATTTTGTTATGAGGTTTTGCTTTTTCTGGAAATACTTTTCATTTAACAGCTATTTAAAGTGTCAGGCTCCACATTAATCTATATAATTATTGTTTGTAAATTGCAATTTACATGTGTCTGTCTCTACGGGAATTAGTGAAATCTCAACTTTTATATTCAGCATTAAAGGGGGATAAATTCCAGAAGACAGACACACAGGGTACTCTACTAGAAAGATAAGGAAGTTCTTGAGCACTTAGAATAGGAGATTGTAAAACAAACACACAAATGATATTCACTTTTTCCTCAAAATGCCTCCTTTGCATTGATATCCCTGCACACTGGAGTAACATGAAGCAGAATATCCAGGTGGGGGACCTGCCACTGTATGATCCAGAATATGTCACAATGGTAAACAAGTTCAATCAGACCTACTCGTACATCAGGACAGAGAAGGTAAGCCTTCTGCTGAAATGGAGCTTCTTAAAGGTGCAAGTCAGTGGTGGCATGGTCCCATGTAAATACATTTCATTCACTTTCTTTCACAGGTTTTTAAATCTAGCATTAGGATTTTCTGGTAATTAAAGTTTGATTCCAGATTCTACTCATGTGATCACAATAATGGAGACATTATGATTCTTGTCTCAATTATTATAATATTAGATTGCAATATGATATTAGAATACTAAAGACATATTTGCTTTGTGAAACAAGCTAATAAATATTCAAAGACATGGTATCAAAGTACAATTTGATAACTAGCATACTCCAGAAAGAGCTATACAGAGGCTCCTCAGATCAGGACCTTCTTCTGGGCAGCGCCTATGGCTCAAAGGAGTAAGGTCCTGGCCCCATATGCCGAAGGTGGGGGGTTCAAACCCAACCCTGGCCAAAAACTGCAAATAAATAAATAAATAAGACCTTCTTCCTCTCAATTATTTTATCATTTTTTAAATTTTGGTTTTTAATCATTTTGTCATTTTCTTTCTCTTTTAAATATTATTGATATTTTTTGGAATTATGCTCTTTTTTAAAACCATCTATGGCAATATTAGTTTGATTCTTTTCTCTACTTCTTTCACTAATTTTCTTTTTTTTTTTTTGAGACAGAGCCTCAAGCTGTCCCCCTGGTTAGAGTGCCGTGGCATTACAGCTCACAGCAACCTCCAACTCCTGGGCTCAAGCGAGTCTCCTGCCTCCGCCTCCCAAGTAGCTGGGACTACAGGCGCCCGCCACAACGCCCGGCTATTTTTTGGTTGCAGCCGTCATTATTGTTTGGCAGGTCCGGGCTGGGGCTTCGAACCCGCCACCTTTGGTGTACATGGCTGGCGCCTTAGCCGGTTGAGCTATAGGCGCCGAGCCTCTTTCACTAATTTTCTTTTTATTTCTTCTCTAAATCCCTGATTCTAGCTTTATCCACAACTCGTATACTTTATTTTTCCATCTCTGCATCTTACTAGGGAATATTTTACCCTTCCTCTTGGCTTCAGCTATTAGTTCAATGTTGATAGCTTCCAAATCAATATTACCAACCTGGATTTTTGACTCAAGTTCAGAAATAAACTCCAGTGGCCTAGAAATTATCCTCCTCAATATCTAACTACCAGACCAACTTCTCTAACCTAACTCATCATCTATAAGTAATTCTCTTTCCCTTCATTTCTCATTTCTATTGCTGGTTTCACCACTTTCCGAGTAAAACCAAAGATCTTTGATCTGTAATAATGAGTCAGCAGGCAAGACCTGCATTTTTTTTCTTATAAATTTTCTCTGTCTATTTGCCTTTCCATCACTGTTTATTCATGTAGTTAAGCACTTAGTAATTCAAGAAAGAGTTAAAGCATCCTAAAAAGATAAATACCTTACCTTCAGATAAAATAGATGAAGAAAAATGGATTAGGAAAAGGGAGGGTAGGAAAAATAAGGTATAACAGAGGTATTGCTAGTCCCCCAAAGTACATAACATGAGGTTACCAGTTTGTTTCTGAGCTTCCTAGTGGACAAAGCAAAGAAGTAGACATTCAGCTACAAGATTCATAATGTCCTTAAATCAAAGACTAAATTAAATAAAGAGACTCATAGCTTTCCACAGTACTGAGACTGACCTGATTATTTCCTCACCAATCAGGCCTCACTGAGTTGGGATCTCAAAGTTCTCCAGAATCCTTCATAGGCAGGTCTCACCATGCTCCCAGACAACAATTCTCATGGGATATGGGAGTCCCTGAGCCTGTCACAATTAGAGGTCTGATCCCAGCAGGCTAAGAAGGGTGTGTCCCTGTAGAAGTCCTGTATCATGACCTTTTTGTGACCTTCCCACAATGGCCACCCTCTGGCTTCCAAGACCTTTCCAGTATAGCTGTCTCTATCACCACCACACTGGTTGTAAATCAACTCCAACTGGCCCTCAAGTCTGGCTGCTATATACTGTTCGAGTTGTGGATCTCATAACACCCCTAAATATTTTCACTTAAATCTCCTAGGAATGAAGACATTCTCTGCCATTAGCACATGTAAGAAAATTAACATTATTTCAATAATATCCAATATAGAGTCCATATTCAAATTTTCTCAGTTGCTCAAAAAAAAGTCTCTATCACTCCCCTCCTACCAACCTGGATTAACAAACTGTATTTGATCATATTGTCTCCTTTGCCTCTTCTAATATAGAATAGTACTACTGCATTAAAAAATATATATTTTTTGTGACATTCAACTTTTTTAAAGATGTAAGCCAATTGTGTTGTAGAATGTCCCATGTTCTGGATTTGTCATGTCTTGAAGTTTTTGGAGGACTCCACATCAGTTTCATTTGGACAGGGGGTTGTTTTCTTTTCTTTTTTGAGACAGAGTCTCCATCTGTAGCTCAGGCTAGAGTGCAGTGGCATCATCATAGTTCACTGCAACCTCAAACTCGTGGGCTCAAATGATCCTCCTGCCTCAGCCTCCCTAGCAGCTGGGATTACAAGTACATACCACCATGTCTAGCTAATTTTTCTATTTTTAGTAGAGATGAGGTCTTGTTCTTATTCCTACTGGTCTTGAACTGTTGAGCTCAGACAATCCTCCTGCCTTGGCTGTCCAGAGTGTTAGGATGGCAGGCATAAGCCACTGTGCTCAGTCCATACTTGTTTTCTTATAACTTATAGGCCTGTCTTATTCTTCATAATGTCATTTAATTTATTTCTCTATTCTCTTTATAGCTGGTAAACTGATTGTCAGGTTGAATGATTTGGGTAAATTCACATGAATATTTTTTGTAAGAATACATCATGGGGGGGTGGAGCCAAGATGGTGGACTGAAGCCAGCTTTTTACAGAAGCTCTTGTCCAGAAGGAGGCTTAAAGGACAGAAGTTTAGCAAAGGAGCTGATGGTTTGGAGCAGAGTCAAGAGAGAAGATTGAAGAGCGTACTTCAACCATTCTGAGGCAAGCTGCGACCCCAAAAATACAATCAAAAGGTAGAAAATCCATCACCAAGAGGATGGGAGTCCCCTTCCCCCACAAGAAGGGCTTGCAGTTTATTCCATGCAAACAAGCGAGCAGAGTTCAAACATCCTCCCACTCTATCTCACGGGAGAGACCCCCTAAAAACTGGACCTCCTATCCCTGCTGGCATGCCATGTCACCCTCCTGCCAGGCGTAAAACTGTAAAACTGTATAAAACTGTATATAGTCCTCACATGCAACATTGAACTCTGAGGACTTCCCCCCCACCCCCACCCTGAGGTCTGGAGGTTTGTTACCTACAGAGTCCAGATTCTTGGGCATCTCCTGGAGAGAAGTGGAGGGGAAAAGGGCTGGTGCTGCTCTGTGCTGACTGTGGCACAGGAGTGAGGAGAAGAAAGCCATACAGTAGAGGTGGCATCCTCAGCTATGAACTGATGCCATTGGAGCAGAATTGGTAACTTTTGTAAGTAAAGAGACAATTAGCACCAGCCCTCAGGGAAATAACTGAGACAAAGGCAGTGGGCGGGCAGAGGCTGGAATTGACACCTGAGTGTAACCTCTAATTTGCTTCAGGCTCAGAGCTGAGTTATTTACCAGCTCCAGAAAGCCTCTGACTTCCATAAGAATTTAGACTGGACAGAAGGTGTGAGGCTATAACTGCCACAAATTTCAAAGCGCAAATTCTTTCCCTGCAGTACTGGACTCAGATTTCCCAAGGAGCACCTCACCCTCAGGGGAATGCTGAGACAAAGGCAGTGGGCGGGCAGAGGCAGGGATTGACACCTGACTGTAAAATTTAATTGCTGCCCAGGGTTGAGTTGCCCCTCCCTGTAGCAGCCTTTGACTTGCAGAGGAATCTAGCCACAACAGAAGGTGAGGGGCTGGAATTAAGAGAACATTCACAGCCTAATTTAAACATGCAAGGCCCGCCTGCTGGACACAGATTTCCGGGTGATTTTGGCAGTCGTAAACCACGGGAGCAGTCGCCTACTGGAGTGAACAAGGTCACAGACCTGGGGGATTACGAGTGATGGGGTGCAAGGTGGGGGAAGGAGGTATTAACCTTCCCAGACTAACCCATTGGCTGGGTGGGTCCCTTTGCCCTCATGGAGCACTGGAGCAAGTTATATCTGAGCTGCGAGCAGACCCCTCTTATCTAGCTGCCAGAAACATTTGAACTTTTCCAGGTGAAACAGGTGCTGACTGGGACAACTGATTTGGACCCCTTAAACTGGGCAGACCACCCAGGGACTATTCAAAGGGGTACCCTGGGTGTATGGTTGAGGGAAGGTTTGATTTTACTTGCCAAATTGTTGTTTGTGGGGGGCGGAGCGATTTAATTGCTGGTATTTCTCCAAAGCTGAGACTTCAACCAAGAGAAAATGAATCACTAGGGTAGGACAGAGACCAGCTGAAAATAAGACAGAGCCACTTAGCCCCATCACACCAAGCAGGTCCCCAGTCTCTCAGGCCGTAACACTGTACGGGTCCTTGACAAACCTCAAGGGGAAAAGTCAAACAATCATGGGGCAGAATCAGTGAAAAAGCTCTGGTAATATGAATAACCAAGGTAGATCAACCCCCCCCCCCAGAAAGGATGTGACTGGTAATATGAATAACCAGAGTAGGTCAACCCCCCCAAAGAAAGGATGTGGCAGACAACAAAACTGAAGATCCCCTATATAAACAGATATCTGAGATGTCAGAAATTGAATTCAGAATTTGGATTGCAAATAAGATTAATAGAATAGAGGCAAAGATAGAAATAGAAATTCAAGGAGCATTCCAAAAGTTCACTCAAGAATTTGATGAATTCAAAGACAAAACCACAAAAGATTTTGAAACATTAAGGCAAGAGATTGCAGCCCTCAAATATCTGAAAAATATGGTAGAATCTCTTGGTAACAGAGTGCAAGAGGCAGAAGAAAGGATCTCAGACGTAGAAGACAAAGCTTCGGAATATGTCCAAACGTCCAAGGAGAATCAGAAATGGAAAGCAAAAATGGATCATTTTCTCAGAGAGCTCTGGAATAATTCAAAGAAAATGAATATTCACCTCATAGGAATCCCTGAAGGTGACGAAGATGCTTTGCAAAACTCAGAGGCTCTTCTGTATGAAATTATGAAAGAGAACTTTCCAGATATGTCAAGAGATCCTGAAATTCAGATTTTGGACAGCTTCAGAACCCCAGCATGACTCAACCCGAATAAGACATACCCCAGACACATCATAATTAACTTCACTAAAGTTAATAAGAAAGAGAAAATCCTGAAAGAAGCGAGACATAAGAAAACCATAACCTACAAGAAGAATATTAGAATAACTGCAGATCTCTCTGCCGAAAACTTTCAGGCAAGAAGAGGGTGGTCATCGACATTTAATCTCTTAAAACAAAATAACTTTCAGCCCAGGATCCTGTATCCAGCTAAACTGAGTTTCATTTATGGTGGAGAAATTAAATACTTTAATGACATCCATGTGTTGAAGAAATTTGCCATAACTAAAGCAGTTCTCCAGGATATTCTCAGACCTATTCTCCATAATGACCAGTGCAATCCTCCACCACAAAAGTAAACTAACTCAGAAACTATTGATCAAACCCCAACTTCTACACTGGTGAAACGATTAAAAACGTCCCCTGGACTTTTGAACAATTCGATACCTAACATTTTATCAGGCTTATCAATAATTTCAATCAATGTGAATGGCTTAAATTCTTCCCTAAAGAGGCACAGATTGGTTGATTGGATACAGAAACCCAGACCTGACATTTGTTGTATACAAGAATCTCATCTTACCTTAAAAGACAAATATAGACTCAGGGTGAAGGGATGGTCATTTATATTCCAGGCTAATGGAAAGCAGAAAAAAGCAGGTGTTGTAATTTTATTCACAGATACAATGGGTTTTAAACCAACAAAAGTAACCAAAGATAAAGATGGCCTCTTTATATTTGTTAAGAGCAATATTCAAAACGATGAGATCTCAATTATCAATATCTATGCACCCAATCAGAATGCACCTCAATTTATAAAAGAAACTCTAACTGGCATGAGCAACTTGACTTCCCCCAGCTCCATCGTAGTCGGAGATTTCTTAACACTCCTTTGGCAGTGTTGGATAGATCCTCCAGTAAGAAGCTTAGCAAAGAAATCTTAGATTTAAATTTAACTATTCAACTTCTGGACTTATCAGACATCTACAGAACATTTCATCCTAACAAAACTGAATACACATTTTTCTCATCAGTACATGGAACATACTCCAAAATTGATCATATCTGAGGCCTCAAATCTAACCTCAGCAAATTTAAAGAATAGAAATTATTCCATACATCTTCTTGGACCATCATGGAATAAAAGTTGAACTCAGCAACACCAAGAATCTGCAGATTCATACAAAAACATGGAAGCTAAATAACCTTATGCTGAATGATACATGGGTCAGAGACAAGATCAAGAAGGAAATTACCAAATTTTTAGAACAAAATGATGATGAAGATACAAGTTATAAGAACCTCTGGGATACTGCAAAGGCAGTCCTAAGAGGGAAATTTATAGCATTGCAAGCCTTGTTCAAGAGAATGGAAAGAGAGGAAGTTAACAACTTAATGGGACATCTCAAGCAGCTGGAAAAGGAAGAACATTCCAATTCCAAATCCAGTAGAAGAAAAGAAATAACCAAAATTAGAGTAGAATTGAATGAGATTGAAAACAAAAGAATTATAGAACAGATCAACAAATCAAAAATTTGGTTTTTTGGAAAAATTAACACAATCGATAAACCTCTGGCCAGCCTAACCAAGAAAAAAAGAATAAAGTCTCTAATCTCATCAATCAGAAATGGTAAAGATGAAATAACAACAGACCCCTTAGAAATTCAAAAAATCCTTAATGAATGTTACAAGAAACTTTATTCCCAGAAATATGACAATCTGAAGGAAATTGCCCAATACCTGGAAGCACATCATCTCCCAAGACTTAGCCAGAATGCAGTGGAAATGTTGAACAGACCTATATCAAGCTCTGAAATAGCATCAACTATACAAAATCTCCCTAAAAAGAAAAGCCCAGGACCAGACGGCTTCACGTCAGAATTCTACCAAATCTTTAAAGAGGAACTAGTACCTATACTACTCAATCTTTTCCAAAACATAGAAAAAGACAGACTACTACCCAACACATTCTATGAAGCTAATATCACCCAAACCAGGAAAAGACCCAACAAGAAAAGAAAATTACAGACCAATATCACTAATAAATATTAATACAAAAATATTTAACAAAATCCTAACAAACAGAATCCAGCAACACATCAAACAAATTAGACACCACGACCAAGTGAGTTTTATCCCAGGATCTCAAGGATGGTTCAACATATGTAAATCTATAAATGTAATTCATCACATAAACAACTTAAAAAACAAAGACCATATGATTCTTTCAATTGATGCAGAAAAAGCATTTGATAATATCCAGCATCCCTTCATGATCAGAAAACTTAAGAAAATTGGTATAGAAGGGACATTTCTTAAACTGATAGAGGCCATCTACAGCAAACCCATAGCCAATATTGTACTGAACGGAGTTAAGTTGAAATGATTTCCACTCGGATCAGGAACAAGGAAAGGTTGCCAATTGTCTCCATTGCTCTTTAACATTGTAATAGAGAGCCAACAGATGAAACCAACTACTTACTGGTACCTGATCTTTGACAAGCCGATTAAAAACATTGAGTGGGGAAAAGATTCCCTATTTAA
>NW_003852484.1:3277267-3278534 GCF_000181295.1 Otolemur garnettii | reverse complement strand
AAAGGATGTGAAAGATCTCTATAAAGAGAACTATGAAACTCTAAGGAAAGAAATAGCTAAAAATGTTAACAAATGGAACAATATACCATGCTCATGGCTAGGAATAATCAACATTCTTAAAATGTCCATATTACCCAAAGCAATATATAATTTTAATGCAATCCCAATTAAAGCTCCACTGCCATACTTTAAAGATCTTGAAAAAATAATATACTTCATGTTATATGGAATCAGAAAGAACCGCAAATAGCCAAGACATTACTCAGGAATAAAAACAAAGCGGGAGGAATCACACTACCAGACCTCAGATTATACTATAAATCTATAGTGATTAAAACAGCATGGTACTGGCACAAAAAAGAGGTAGATGTATGAATAGAGAGCCAACAGATGAATCCAACTACTTACCAGTACCTGATCTTTGACAAGCCAATTAAAAACATTGAGTGGGGTAAAGATTCCCTATTTAATAAATGGTGCTGGGTGAACTGGCTGGCAACCTGTAGAAGACTGAAACTGGACCCACACCTTTCACCATTAACTAAGTTAGACTCTCACTGGATTAAAGACTTAAACTTAAGACGTGAAACCAAAAAATTCTAGAAGAAAGCGTAGGGAAAACACTTATTAGTTGCATTAAAATAGTTATGCCAGCTTTCTTTTAGTTATTAGCATACTACAGTGTATCTTCTTCCATTCTGTTTCTTTTACACTTTTAATAACTGTGATTAAGATGTGTTTATTGGCAGCAGCATAGACCTGAATTTTGTTTCTCTTCATCCTCCCTGACAATATTTACAGTAGAGCCTCCATGACTGACCACCTCCCTACATTAACCACCCCCTTAAGTTGATCTAATTTTCATAAACTGGAAATGTACCACATATGTATCAGTACAGTAGGCCTAGTTCCTTATGTTGACCACCTCCATAGGTTGACCAGTTTGCTACAGTCCCTTAGGTGTTCAAATTACAGAGGTTCTACTGCATTTTTGAACTGGAGTACTTAATCTATTTACTGTGTATACCAATGTATTTGGGCTTAAATATATAGCTTTCATTTTAATTTTCCATTTATCATATCTATTCTTTGTTCTTTCTCCTTTTCTTCCTTCTTTGCATTACATATTTCTATTATTCCAGTTTCACCTCTTAAGAGAATGTTGTGGCTCAGCGCCTGTGGCTCAATCAGCTAAGGCGCCAGCCACATACACCTAAGGTGGCGGGTTCGAATCCCCAGCCCGGGCCCACCAAACAACAATGATGGC
>NW_003852484.1:3274534-3277183 GCF_000181295.1 Otolemur garnettii | reverse complement strand
GCTACTTGGGAGGCTGAGGCAGGAGACTCGCTTGAGCCCAGGAGTTGGAGGTTGCTGTGAGCTGTGAGGCCATAGCACTCTACCCGGGGGGATAGCTTGAGGCTCCGTCTCAAAAAAAAAGAGAGAGAATGTTGTATGCATTCTATTACAATTGTTTCATTGCCAATCCTATAGATTACAGCATGCCATCCTTGATTTACTAAACTCTAATGTAAATTAATTTACTATTTCTTGAACAATACAATGTCTTTGAACAATGTAAGCCCCAATTATCCATCTTCTGCCTGTTGTGCTACTTTTAGCACATATTTTAATTCTGTGTACGTTTTAAACCCTACTATAGGCGAAGTGCCTATATGCCTCCAGCCAAAAATGCCATTTGAGAGAGAGCAGTGAAAAGATTTTGTGAAGGCATAATTGTGAGAAACTGAGGCAGAATCTCATATGGCTGGGTTGGTTGTGAGCTGAACATGACCAATACTTTGGCTGGAATAAAATTTCCAGACTACATTAAGGAGTTAAGGTTGACTTTATAAGGCCAATAAAAAAGCCCTTTGGAAAACTGGCCAGATATCCATCACTAACATTTACTGATTTGTGGTAAGTGATGAAGGTCACTTGCTGATGGGTCCAGGAATGGAAATGTGCTCAGGGACCTCAAGAGAAGAATTTACCCAATGCATATAGGTATCTAATGGCACAGATGAAACCTGGTCTTGTGAAATGCTTTTGAGAAGTCCAGCCTGAGAATTCCTTATAAAAATTTCCAGCAAAAACGCCCTGACTTAAGGCCTACCTGGGAGCAGCGGTCTTCACACAAAATCCTGTATGTCTAAGAAGTTTCTTTATGTCTTATTCAAAGATCCAAAGTAAAAGCCTCAAAATGGCATTGCCAGCAAGAGTAGGTATTCAATCTACCTTGTTCCTCCATAGCCTCAGGCTTCATTAGATAAGAACAAAGAAAGTAATGACTGACAGCATGTTCTTCATTAAGATATGTTAAACTGGGTTATGTTGAAAGGGTTATGCTTAAAGGTGTATGTTGGGTGGATTATCAGATTACTAGGGAGGAGCTACTTACAGGGCAGGTGGTCATAAGATGTTCAAATGGATTAATGAAGTCATTAATGGGCAATGCGCACATGCAGAAGGAAGTCATTGATGTCCAATGTGCATGTGTAGAGGGATTGTATGAATATTAACGAAGTCATTGCTGTATAGTGCGCACGTACAAAATTCCCTGTAAAAACCAACCATATATAAAGAAGCTGACCATTTTGCCTGAGCGAGCAAATGGGCACCTTTATTTAAAACAGAATTTCAGTAAGCGTGCTTATTCTTTGCCACATAGCTTTTCCATGAGACCCTTATGGCAACACCCTACAAAACATTTCAACTTGTTTGTGCACTATTTATATTTACCAATATATTTGCCCTTTCCTCCCACTGTTCTTTAGTCTTTCCTGTATTTCCATGCTTTGATCTGGGATGCTTTTCCATCTGGATTTAGTATTTTATTTTTAAGATATATCTGGTAATGAAAAATTCTCTTAGTTTTTGTATGAAAATGTCTTTATTTCTTTTTCATTTTTTGAAGAAAATTTTAGTGAGCATAGAATTCTGGGTTGGCAGTTCCTTTCTTTAAATACTTTGAAGAGGTATTTTCTCTCACCATTTTCTTCTCACATTACTGTTTCATACTGTATTTCCCTTAGTTTATCATGTCCTTGTTGCCAACAAATAGACTTCTTTTCTATCTATCTCTTCTGGTAGTTGTCAGTGGGAGGTAGGTATGATACAAGTAATGTACCCTAGCAAATCACCTAGCAAAGATAAAGCAGTATGTCTTAAAAGGAGCAAGAATGTCTCCATTGGCTGGAGAGAAATCGAATGAGGATCATGAAACACCCATGGACATTGATGGTAATGATTCAAAAACAGCTTCCCTTCCATTCTAGGGCTCTGCATGTTCTGATGCTTCAGAAATGGACAAGAAGGAAAGGACATCTGCACCATCTTTATGGACACCATGAAGAACAAACCAGTGCTACCAAAGTGCAAGCATGAATTCTGTGCCCCTTGTATCAACAAAGCCATGTCATATAAGCCGATCTGTTCTGTGTGTTATATAGTAACACACAGATCATATAGTATCCAGAAAGGGAATCAGCCAGATGGAAGCATGCATGTTACTAGGTCATCACAGTCACTTCCAGGCTATGAATCCTGTGGCTCCATTGTGATTACTTATGTTATGAAAATAGACGTACAAACAGTCAGGGTTTTGGAGGCCCCTGGGTTTCTTTCCACTATCCTAGTGATTACCAGAGCAAAAGAGACTGTCCTGTTGACTCTTAACCAGTGGATTTCCCAGAGACCCAGGGAATTATTTCCATGATCAAATGCAAGGATTGGAATAATGGTAAGGTCACTGTGTTTGCTTATTACTTAGGTATCTGTTGTGTCTATTTCTTAAGGCAGAAAAATGATGGGTGGAGATTCTGCCTTAGGATTAGGGAAGGGGAAGAAAGAATGGTGGATACTGGGTGGCAACTGTGGCTTAAAGGAGTAGGGTGCTGGCCCCATATGCCAGAGGTGGTGGGTTCAAACCCAGCCCTGGCTAAAAACTACAAAAAAAAAAAAAAAAAA
>NW_003852484.1:3266776-3274384 GCF_000181295.1 Otolemur garnettii | reverse complement strand
CACCCACACCCAGGAAAGACATATTCTGGGATACAGCGAACTGCATATTTGCCTGATAATGAGGAAGGAAAGGAGGTTTGGGGACTGCTTCATAGGGCCTTTGACCGGAAGCTGATTTTCACAGTAGGGTACTCTGGCATTCTGGGAGTCTCGATGTCATCACATGGAATGATATTCACCACAAAACGTCTGAATTTGGAGGACCAGAATTGTGAAAGTCTATTGAAATGCAATGACTGCTAAATGGATTGTAGGGGTTATAAAATATGGCAATTTCAAGGTACAGATATAAGGAGACTTTACAGTAGTGGTACTGGGTATAGTAAAGATTTTGAGAGATGCTAATCAGGGATGGTAACATCAAGGATGGAAAGACTGGTCCCCATAAATTTCTACTCTGCCAACTACAAAGTTTATGTAGTTACCAAATTTTGCAACAAATGGCAATGCAAGATGAATAGTATGGAAGGTGATTTCATTTGAGGCTTCATGTGTATTTGAAAGGTAGATCCTAGAAATGTTATTTACATTGGTTTCTTTTAGGTCACCCTTTTTTTTTCTCTCCTCTCCCCTCACCAATCCACAGAGAACATGAACTCACTTGGCCAATAGCATTTTAGGAAAAGTCTTAGTTGTAAGGGGACCAGTCATGGAAGCTGTGTTACAGGAAACCCAATTTTCATTATGAAACTCAAATAGAATACCTTAGCCCTTGATATTAAAGAAAAAAATACATCCTGAGACTTATCAAATCCTCAAATTTGAAAATCCTACCAGCATATGATTATAATGCCCCCCATAAAATACAGTATAATATGTCTATGAGAGTCACTACTTATAATAAACAGAAAATAAGAAATGGCCTGTTAAGAGGTAGATACAGGCAAGACATCTAGATTTACTCACTGACTAAATGACTCACATCTGCACTTGTAAGAGAGACATAAGTCACCCATCTTGAGGATTTCCTGGGAATGTTTGTAACACTAAATACTAAATGCTCAAATGCCAAATATCTCTTGTACCAATTGGAACCACTTGTGGTGACACTAAAGGAATTTTTTCCTTTTGCAGCTTTGGCTACCCTGATCCTACTTACCTGAAACATGTCAAAGATGAGCTGAAAGCTAAAGGAATTGAGTAAGAAAACTACTGGAAGAATGTCTTCACCCAAGCTGTCAAAAAGTAGATTTTAGGAGGCTGACTTAATGCCAATGTAAATCCTGTTATAAATTTTCATCTTTATATAGAGTAGGTTTAACTAGTCTGTCATTTCTAGAGTGATATTTTTTATGGAAGACGAAAGCCCCAAAGGTCTCTGTAATTTTGCTACAGAGGTGTCATTTCTCATTCTTATGTCATCTTTGGGGTTAAAGGTGAGTCTGAAATCATCATCCATGTTGTTCAGTTGGACAACTATCTCTGGAGTGGATCTTAAGTTTTTCGTTTTCCCTTTAATTTCCACCTGTGAAAGTGAAATTCTAATGTAAATTGTAGGGGGGTGAGAGGGCTTTGGTTACAGAAAATTAGAGACCCATACTTCCCTCCATTCCCCACGGTAAGAAAAGTGGTCAGGAGCAGAGACTGGGCTACCTTTGGTAATAAATGGCATTAAGGCTATTATTTTTAATGACACAGAACCTGGTATACAGCTGGTGCCTGCCTTAGTCCTTTGTGTTCTTAAAAGGAATACCTGAGGCAAGGTAGTTTGTAAAGAGCAAAGGTTTGTTTGGCTCACAGTTCTGCTGACTGGAAGAATGGCCATCTGGTGAAGGCTTGGGCTGCTTCCTCTCTTCCGGGAAGCAGAGAGGAAGCAAGACCACAAGGGAGAGGTGCCATGCTCTTAGAACCTTAACCATTTCTGGTGGGAACTGATAGAGGAAGAGTTCACTCATTACCACTTAGGAGGAAACAGCAACAAGCCTTTCTTGGGGGATCTGCACCCATGACACAAACAATCTCTTATTAGGCTCCACCACTAACATTAAGGATCACATTCTGGGACATGAAATTTGGAGGGGTCAGGCAAACTAAACCATAGCTGTGCTTAATAAATGTATATAGCCTGACCCAATAACCCAACACTTTGAGTAAGAAATCTGTTTCTAGAGTCCTTGCAACTGATTTGGAAATCTGAGTTTCTTTTCTTTATTATTTCTCTTTTTCTCTTTCTCTTTCTTTCCCTCTTTCTCTCTTTCTTTCTTTTTTAAGGGACAAGATTTCACAGTCCCCATGCTGGACTTGAACTCTTGTGCTCAAGCAATCCTCCCACCTCAGCCTCCCAAGTGGTTGAAACTATAGGCAGGATCTTCCGTGCCTCGCTTGTGAATTTCATACTCTGAAACACTTGGTGCCTGAATTCTGACCAGGCTTCTAACGTTAACGTGCCTCTTTGCTCTCTATTCCTTGTAACCTGCCATGTTGGATGCATTTTCCCTACCACAGTAATGCTACGTGTTTCTGAACATTGCTTTCCTCTGGATGTTTTTGTACTTTTTGCTGTACCTGGTGCTGTCCTCCTAAGTGGTAATGAGTGAATTCTTCCTCCATCAGTTCCCACCAGAACTGGTTCCACGTATAACATAAATAACTTCTCTTTCATTTCCATCTTCTGTCATTTTACATTAACCTGGTTCCCATTATATTAGTTTTTCATTCCTTTATGTTTTTGTCCTTAATATCTTTTACCCCAAACTCTCTTTGGAAAGAAAAACAGCAAGAGTTGAGTCTACTGTAGGGAATATATAACATGTCAAATTTTACTTTTGAATGGTTCTCCAAGGAAGACAGAAAGTATAGTAGCAAATTATCTGGCTATCCATGTCCTAGCCTCTCTCCAAAAATGGCAAACAAGATATTGTCTTCCTTTCCTAAAGGTACGTGTATACACATACAATTTTTTGTCAGATAATAATAGCAAATATTTACATTGAACTTATTTTGTCTCTTTTATAAGAGCTTTAAATCTGTATGTTGGTACAAGTCATCTTCCCATTTTTTATTATTATTTTTTTACGATATTTTGTTTATTTAATTGTTGGTAAATATTGTGTATTTACCTTCCAAGAGCCTACAGAGGTAAGGGAAAATATCTGCAGGCTAATTTTAAACAACTTGAAATAAGGATTAAGTTTTTAATATAAAAAATAAAATTTTTAGCTTACTTATTAACTAGGCAGAATTTTCTTACAACATGTCAATAAGTTGGTCTGCAATATGTTAATAAATTGACAATGAAGATCTCTTCTAAGAAATATTTTAAACATTGTATACACTACCACAAAATCTACTCAGAATATGAAAATTTTTAAGTTACATTCCCCTGAACAGACTAACACAAGTTAGCTTTTAACCTGAAGTCAGAAATGCAGGGTTTATAAAAATAAAAATATTGCCTTCCTTAAAGCCTTTGCAATAAGGATATTGCTCATGATAAGCCTTTGCTCCCAATGTCTCGACAAGCTCCTTGCTTCAGTGGCAAGTAATTCTTGAAGCTAGACTCGATCTGTAAACAGAAGCAGGCTGTATTGGCAGCATTGCTCCCCTTTGAAAATCATCTTCAGAAGGGAAGAACATCCAGCAATGACCTTCTTCTATGTGACACTGCCTGCATAGCTACAAGTCTGCACAAAAGGTCCCTGGGCAGGTGCAACTCTCAGCCAATAAGCCAGAAACAGATTAAAGATGGGAGAATGAAATAGAGGTCAAACATTTCAGTTTACAGATGCTGTCTCAAGATAAAATGTAAGGGCTTTTGGAATACAAATGAACAATATACAAAAATGGGTTGACCAGATATCAATAATACTGAGAATTTAGGATGCATATACCACAAGTGAAATGAGAACTTTTTACATGTAGCTGTAGGAAGCTCGGCTTGGGGTCATTCTTCTTGGAACTCACTCTGTTCAGCACCCCTTGTTATTTCTATTATCTGCTATGTCCAGACTTCTGAATAATCCCAGCTGATACTTAATATGATGCCTTGTCACCCTCCAAAGTTCTGCAGGTTCTTCTAAATCAAAGAGAGGCCACATAACATCTAGTATTATTTTAGGGTTAGCATATACCTTATAATAATTAAAATTGGTGATCCATCTTTGGGCTCAATGGTAGCTCTCTCTATAAATATTTTTTATTAAGTAGAATATTAAGTAGAATACTGCTCTCTCAGTAGAATTAATGTTCAGAGTTGTTTGTACAACCAACAATAAAACTGGGGAGACCAACAGCAAAGTCCCAGGGCCTAGTCTTCATATTTTATAACCCAGAAAACAGAGAAGATCAGTAACTTGTCAAAGGTCACACAGTAAATAAATACAAGTGTTGGGATTAATACAGGTATTTTGGCTCCAAGGTTTCTGCACCCCAGCGTTGTAATGCCTTCTCAAGCGGGTACTGATCTATGGAGTGGGCTAAACAGATCCCTTCATTCTGGGCTTCTCTCAGAAATGTATTCCTAGACAGTACTCAAGCAAATTTCTGCCAAGGAAGTCCTAATTGAAGAAGTTTAAAAGCTAGATTTTATTTTTGGTCCAGAGAGTTGAAGAAACTTAAGTTAAGTGATACATACATCTTTTTCTTTTTTTAAAGAAATCAGATCATACATTTAGTTTTTGGTGATTCATTAGAATCTTAAAAAAAAAATGTTCATTTCCTATTTTTTTTTCTAATTTCAGGTTGATGTGAGGGTGCAAACAACCAAATCACAATATTTGAATTTGTTAGGTAGAGTCCCTCTTTTAGATATGTCCTGCACCCAAAAGGTCTGTCATACACCTCTACATTGTGTCTGTTCAGTGGGAGCACCCCAACCGCCCTCCCTTTTCCCATTCCCTCATTTCCCCACAGCCAACTTGAATTGAAATGAGTTTTTCTCCTATGTGGGTGTTAATTAGATTGTCTACTGGCTTCATATGAGAATTGAATACATTGGACATTTGCATTTCCATTCTTGTGATACTTTACCCAGAAGAATGTGTTCACCTCCATCCAGGTTAATACAAAAGATGTGAAGTCTCTACCTTTTTTATGGCTGAGTACTATTCCATGGTATACATGTACCATAGTTAATCTATTCCTCGTTTGATGGGCATTTAGTTTGTCTCCACATCTTGGTGATTCTAAATTGAACTGCGATAAACAGTCTAGTGCACATGCCCTTATGATAAAATGATCTTTTCTTCTGGGTAGATGCCTATTAGAGAGATTGTGGGGTCAAATGGGAGGTCTAATTTGAGTTCCTTGAGGATTCTCCATACTTCTTTCCAAAGAGGCTATGTTAGTTTGCAGTCTCAAACAGTGCAACGGTGTAAAAGTGTTCCCTTCTATCCATATCTAGGTCAGCATCTGCAACTTTGGGATTTTGTGATGTGGGCTAATCTTACTGGGATTAGGTGATATCTCACTGTAGTTTTGATTTGCATTTCTCTGATGTAGACACTGAGCATTTTTTCCTATGTTTGTTAGCCATTCATCTGTCTTCCTCAGAAAAGGTTCTGTTCATGTCCCAGTGATAGATGGGATTGATTGTTTTTTGTTGATTAAATTGTGTTATCTATAGATCCTAGTTATTAATCCTTTGTCAGATTGGCAACATGCAAATATCTTTTCACATTCTCAAGATTGTCTATTTGCTTTCACTGTTGTGTCTTTACCTGTGGAGGAGATTTGCAATTTAATTAAGTCCCATTTGTTTCTTTTTGTTGTTACAATTTCTGTGGAAGTTTTCTTCATAAAATCTTTCTCCAGGCCAACATCATCAAGAGTTTTCCCCACTCTTTCTTCTAGAATTTTTATCATTTCATGTCTGAAATTAAAATCTTTTATCCATCTTGAATCAATTTTTGTATGTGTTGAAACGTGCATGTCCAGTTTCATTCTTTCATGTGTAGTTATCCAGTTCTCCCAGCACCATTTATTAAATAGAGATTCTTTTCCCTGGTGTATGCTTTTGTTTGTTTTCTCAAAGATCAGATGGCTAAAGAAATTGGTTTCGTCTCTTGGTTTTCTATTCTGTTCCAAATGTCAATGTCTCTATTTTTGTGCCAATGCCATGCTGTTTTGATCACTGTGGACTTGTAATATAGCCTAAAGTCTGGTAGGGTGATGCCTCTGGCTTTGTTTTTATTACTGAGAATTGCCTTGGCTATATGGTTTTTTTTCTGATTCCATATGAAACAAAGAACTACTTTTTCCAAATCCTCAAAGTATGATGTTGGTATTTTAATGAGCTGTGCATTGAATCTGTAGATTGTTTTGGGTAGTAAAGACATTTTAACAGTGTTGATTCTTCCCAGCCAGAAGCTTGGTATGTTCTTCCATTTGTTAATGTCTCCTGCTATTTCTTTTCTTAGGGCTTCATAATTCTCTTTCTGGAAGTCCTTCATTTCTCATTAAACTCTTTACCATTATGTATTTGATTATTTTCTATATACTACCTTTTAGTTAAATTTGGTCCAAAGAAACAAATTTCAGTTTCTACTAAATTCCGGATCCTGGATTGCAGTGTATGTGCATGTGCAAGTTCTGTGATGTGATTGGTTGGTAAGCATTTGGATTACTGCTTTTCTTTTGCTCTTTGTAAGGTGTTATCATTTTAATCTGCTTTAAATAAACCCATATTTGGAACAGATTGTGTTGTTTTTCCTTACTCCTTTTTTCTCTTTCTTTAGATTGATATTGAGGGCATTTCCAATAACACATACGGTACACGATTGTATACTTTGTGCACGGACATCCTTGATTTTGTATGTAACTATTTGCTATATATTATCATGGTGGAACTTGACTTTTTACTTCATTGCTGCCACCTTCCACTATAAAAATCACATTTCTCAATTTTTTTTCTTTTATAATATAGGTTACTGTAAAGATAAAAGTAGGCATCAGATTTCATGTCTTCTGTCATTCCAGAGAAAGCATATGCAATACCCTCCCAAACTAGACTTCCCTAGTCTGCTCCAAGAGTTTGCTTACTGCCCCAGAATCAGTGCTGAATTACCCAGAGAGCTCAGTGAGCACCAGCAAATTAGAGTCACCTTCCTTTCCAAAGAAAAAAGAAAATTGAAAAATAACACTGAGATTGTTGATGTTTCTCCAAAAATAGTGTTGAAGTAGTCATTAGGAGAAAAATCAGACAATTATTGGACTTCCTTACACTTATCATAATATTTTAGTACTGTTTTTGGCTTTATTTCCATATGAGAGGTACTCTTTCCTTTTTTATTGATTATTTTTCATTGATCAAGTCTAAATCACAGAGCCTGAGGTGAAGCTTAAGATACTAACCACTTTGGAGGTACAAGTCTAAGGACAAATAAAAAAGGGAAGTGAGGCAGAGTAAGATGCAGTGCAGTGCTACTGCTTACTGAGGAGCCTGATGCTGCTCTCCTGGGGATCACATTATGAAAACCACTGGCCTAAAATATAAGAGTTTAAACTCCACAGCATGTACATCAGATATTTTTCATTCTACTTTGTTTACCTTATGCCCCTTACTTGCCAACAATTCCCTATGGTCCAGTCACACCCGACTACCAGCTTTTCTTTCTTTCTTTTTTCTTTTTTTTTGACAAGGCAGTCTTAACTTTTTTTTTTTTTTTTTTT
>NW_003852484.1:3259973-3266038 GCF_000181295.1 Otolemur garnettii | reverse complement strand
AAAAAAAAAAAAAAAGAAAAGAAAAACGCTGAAAGGCCTCAATTTGAACAAGCTAGAGTTTGTTTCACAGCCGTTGGTCATCCAGTTCTAGTCAACCAGGAATAAATTAAATGCAGTTTTGCCACCTCATTAGATGACAAGAGGAGGGGTTTTGCAGAAATCTGGCCTGGTCTGCATCATAGCTGCTAAAATTACCAGAAGAGATTTGCAAACAGCCTGTCTATCCCTGTCGCTTCATTCAAGGGCAATCCCAGGCTTCACCCCACAGAGCAGGTTATCAGGCTTCATTTATCCCTCATTTACGCTTCTTCTCCTGTGTGCTGGTGAACCAAGAGTCTAGAAGCTTCTTGCTGTAGTATAATTGCCAGGCATGCACTTGGACTGCCAATACCAACACCAGGTACATGACGGAGACAGCAGAAAACCCAAAAAGGAAGCGGTAGGTCTTGCCATGGCGGTAGAGTTGCTGTGCAGCAGGGAACATCTCCATGCTGCCATAAATGAGAGGAGCGATGGAAAAGAGCGCCATGCTGATCATAGAAAGCACCAGGTAGCTAATGTTGTTGCGGGGGAAGGAGAGAAGGCCCAAGAAAGAAGGCAAAATGCTCAGCAAAAATGGGTATGCCCACTGATAAGGCATGGCCACCTGATCATGCGACAAGAGCCTCAGGTGTCCCACACTCATCTTGGCAACCAGCAGCAGCCATATGACCAGATGTACGTAGATCAGCTTCTTGATTTCATACTTGAGGGTCACGCAGGTCTCGCTACAGCTAGAACAGCGCCAAGCCTCCAAGGAGCCCTATTCGCGCCGCCACAGCTCCGACACCAGCAGCCGCGCAGCCCCAGCTTTTCTAAAGTAGTCTACGCTTTCATTGTTCTGACCTTTGTTCCTTGGATTCTCTTTCTCCTTCTCTCTCTCTCCAGAGATCCAAAACTGGGGATCAAATTCTAGCATGAAATTTGGAGGGTACAAATAAACCAAGCTATAGCTGTATACTAAATAAATTTGCACTGACCGACTCAGGTTACTAGTAATGCAGTGGAGACATATGTGCTTCCTAAATCCAGAGGGAGAAAGAAAACACTCCTCATTCTCTTTCTCCACCTCATTCTCTTAAACCCCCTCTACTCATCATTCTATGCCTCAATGAATGGTCTCATCAAAAGCCACTGCTGAGGGAGAAGGGCAAGACTTCAGACGACAGGCCTCTCTCCTAGGACAATCCTAGCTAGGAGGAAGATTAGACTGAGGTGAACCTGAAGCAATCAAAATTGGGGGAATGTATATCACAGGTAGAGATTAACAGAGGAGTTTAGTGACCTCACCGACACAGGAACCATGAGGACAAGGATAAGAAAGAGGAAGAAAGGAGAGGGCATTGGCAGAGTGGACCAGATACAAAGGAGCCCAGAACTAAGAAAAGGGTAAGGGAAACTCCTTCCACCACGGAGGTGGGGGGTGGTGGTGGTGGGATGGGGTACTCTAAGAGCAGCAAATCACAGGAACTCTTACCCCAGGGGAGTGCCATGTAGGACCAGATACCCAGCTTTCCTGAACCTAGGCATTTCCTCCTCTGAATCTCCCTATTGCCCATCAGAATAGAGCAATTTTGACTCCAGCTGGCTTAATCCACAGCCTATCCTCCCCTTTTATCAGTAGGACAAAGCGCCCCATGCAGTGGCCCACTCCCTTCTGTGCAGGTATGTGGAAGGAACACCAGCTCTACTTAGCCTGGTTGGGCTGCGCTACTCCCCTCTCCCATGCTGGAGCAGCTAAGGAAATCTGGCTGTTGCCTAGGGTGACCAGACTTCCCGCTTTTGGCGGGACAGTCCCGCTTTTGAACAATTTGTCCCGCGTCCTGCGGTGTTTTTAAAAAGTCCTGATTTTTGGAAAGAATGCACGAATGGGCGGGAGAACAGGAGGAGAATATACGGTTTTCCACTGCCATGTGGCTATTTCGCCAGGATATAATTTTATGTTAAACTGTAATAATAACAAGTAATTGTTGAGAAGTGATTATCGAGAACTGCTTATCAAAGTTTGCATTTTTGGCTCGGCGCCTGTGGCTCAAGTGGCTAAGGTGCCAGCCACATACACCTAAGGTGGTGGGTTCGAATCCAGCCTGGGCCTGCCAAGCAACAACATGGCTGCAACCAAAAAATAGCCAGGCATTGTGGCGGGCACCTGTGGTCCCAGCTACTTGGGAGGCAGAGGCAGGAGACTCGCTTGAGCCCAGGCATTGGAGGTTGCTGTTAGCTGCGATGCCATGGCACTCTACCCAGGGGGACAGCTTGAGGCTCTGTCTCAAAAAAAAAAAAGGTTTGCTCTGTCCCTGCCCCACCCCGCCCTCACACCCCCCTCCTCGCCCCCCCCCCCATGTTGTCCTGCTTTACCAATGTTAAAATCTGGTCACCCTACCGTTGCCCCTCCCCCATAGTGACTACATGAGCACAAGTTACAGAGGCCAGCTTCTGTCACACTGGCATCTGGCAGGAAGGAGTGCTTGTGCAGCAGGTAGGGTGCAGGACCAGTGCAGGGAACTGTGCCCTGCCTCCCTACCATAGCAGGCGGGAACTCAGGTGACCCCCCATTGTGTGGCCCTGATGGCAGGCTATGAGCTGGGAGCACCCCTGCCCCTGCCACAAGAGGAAAAAGTGGCTTATTTATAGTGACATTGGTGACATTGGCCCTCAGCCAAACCTGCCTTTCACCTTCCTGGCTCGGACCCCACAGTGTGGGACAGTTCTGCCTGCCATCTACACAGTGCTTCCAGCTAGGGGCTCCATCTGGAAGCTTCTCCCAGCTTGGAGGAGGGTAGGCCTAGACTCAGGTGATTCCACTTTCTGACCACTCCCCTCCCCAGAAGCAGACTGCCAGATGGGGATTCCCAGCCCTCCACTATAGGAGGAAATCACTCTTTTTAAATCTGATACTGGCAGGGCCAGCATGTTGGCTGTGCCTGGCTTTCACCTGGCTGTTTCTGACCCTACCCTCTGGGACAGTTCTGCCCACCATCTGCACACTGCCCCTGGTATAGGGGCTTCACCTAGAAGTTTTGCTCTTAGCTCTACCCCTCTTGGCTTAGAGGAAAGAAGGCTGGAGCATTATTCTGTGAAGCCCTGTAAGGTAGCTTTGGCATGCCGTGTGTGCCCATGTGTAGGAGGAGCCTCAGGAAAAAGCAGTGGCTAACTTAACTTAAGGGTGCTGAAGGGGAGTGGTGAACACCACATCCTGGGACCTTCACATCTGTCATCAGCCTGCAAGTTTTAGTATCCAAAGGGCCCTAAATCTCTGTTGAGCAGGCCAGTACAGCAAGTGGCTGCTTGGCTTTAGCTGGTTCTGGAAGGTAGGGTGAGCTCCATAAGGCCCTTAGAAACTGACGTTAGCCCCTCCAAATAGGCATCCAATGGCCCTAAAATTTACTGAGCCAGAGGCAGAACAACCACCTGCCACGTAGCCTCAGCAAGTCCTAGAAAAGATGTGGAGAGCTCCACTCTGGCACCTATAAAACTGATACCAGCCCACCAGCTCTGGCAACTAAGCAGCCATAATGATACCTGAATTTTGCTCTTCAGTAGGTCCTTGGTCTTGGAGATTTGAAGACTCAAACAATGGACCACAGATCGGTGGTAAGATAGAATTTTTATTAGAAGTTAGAAAAGAATACAGAAGAAATAAAAGTACCAGAGCTTCTGGAATGGGGGATAAAATGGAAATAACTGGAGAATCTCTATGTGGGCTCTTCATCTAAGGGTATCAGGTCTAGAGAATTACACTTGGCCAGGAGTTGATAGATGGAAAAACATCTTTTCAAAGTTAATGAGTGCATTAACAAATGAATGAATGTAGTTCCTCCTCCATTAGGTTATCAGGTCTTTTAGAGTCTTTCCATCTGAGAAAGGATTAGGATGTGTGCTCCTACTTAAGGTGGAACTACCCAAAAAACCATCTCAGGCTGCTTTATCCATGAATTTACCAAAATCCAGAGGGTGTGTCCCGAAAAAGGCAGTCTGCTTGTGCCTGGAAATGGGGGTCTGACCTCTGAGCTCACCTGGCCTAGACACTGGGGAGGTGGAGGGGCTCCCTGTCCAGCCCTGAGTGGTGGAATCCTGTATCACTGATCACTGTATCAGTAAGACTCACTGAACAGCTGGTCAAATAAGGAGCTGCAGCTGTACCTTGACAAGTTCTAGATGGGGCAGGTAGAGTGCTGGATTTTAGGGCAGCTGGTGCCAACACCAGCCTGCATGACTGGGCCTCCAAATGGCCCTACATCCTGTTGAAGGGCACTATAGCTGGCAGATAGGCATGCCACAATGACCGGTTGCCCAACAAGACATATATACTGCTTTGGTTTTTTTTTTTTTTTTTGTCCGCTTGTTTTTTTTTGTTTTTGATTTTCCTTCTTGTTTTTTTTGTTTGTTTGTTTGTTTGTTTTAATTTAGACATTTTCCTTATAGATTTTTCTTTTCTTTTTTTCTTCATTTTTCTACTTTAAATATAATTTTTCATTGTTGCCTTTTTTAACAATTAGAACTTCATTTCTGCTAGTGTTTCTACCCCTATTATTTGGCTTTTTGTCCAATTTTATTCCATAAAGTTTTTTGTTTGCTTGTTTTGATTTGATTTATAGCATTTTTGTCTTTCTTCTCTACTTGATGGAGGTTGGGTACTATGTTCAAATAGGCTAGCAAAGAGCTGCTGACCTCAAGGGAACAACCCAACCCATCACCCCCAGAGGTTGGGAGTTTCTAATGTTGGGTCATAGTACCCTACTGTACACCTATATTGCTCCTGTCTCCCTCTTTCTGTGCCTCTCTTCTCTTTGTTAATATTCCAGTTTACCCACCCATCTTTCTCTTTCTTCCACTTCCCCTTTTTTTCTTTCTCTTTTTTCTCTTCCTGCTTTCCAATATTCTTCTCCTTCTGGTCCTATACCAAAAGAACTCATCAAAACCCTAGTCCAGAGGCACAGAAACTTAAAGAGCAAGAGTAAGTGAAAGGAAAATTATGACAAGGAAGCAGATAAATCACTTATGAGGAAGAACCAGCAGAAAAATCCAGGCAACATGGAAAACCAGTCCAGAGAAACCCCCCCAAGGGACCATGAGGTAGCTACTACAGAGGATTCTACCTATAAAGAAATGTTAGAAATGACAGAAAGGGAATTTGGAATACAGATGATGAAAATAATGAAGGAAATGATGGAAAATAACCAAAAGGAAATCCAAAAACAGAATCAAATAAGAGATGAATGATATGAAGACTATAGAAAGGATATAGCAGAGCTGAAGGAATGGAAGCAGTTAATTAAGGAACTTAAAGATGCAATAGTAAGTATCAACAACAGATTAGACCATGCAGAAGAAAGAATCTCAGATGTAGATAACAAAGCTCTTGAGATATCTCAGATATTAAAGAGGCAGAAAAGAAGAGAGAGAAAGCAGAACATTCACTATCAGAATTATGGGACTATATGAAGCATTCAAATATACGAGTTATAGGTATCCCAGAAGGGGAATAAGAATGCCCCAGGGGAATGGAAGCCATATTTGAGAATATTATAAATGAAAATTTCCTAAATATCACCAAAGATTCTGACATACTCCTTTAAAAGAGGGATATAGGACCCCAGGGTGCCTCAACTCCAACTGAGCGTCTCCAAGACACATTGTGATGAACCTGTCCAAGGTCAAGACAAAGGAAAAGATTCCTCAAGCTGCCAGGAGTAAGCGCCAGTTGACCTACAGGAGCAAATCCATCAAGGTGACTGCAGACTTCTCTAATGAAACTTTCCAAGTCAGAAGACAATGGTCATCTACCTTTAATCTACTTAAACAGAATAATTTTCAGCCCATAATTCTATACCCTGCTAAGCTAAGCATTTAAATTGATGGTGAAATCAAATCATTTACTGATATACAAACTCTGAGGAAATGCGCCACAACAAAATCAGCTCTATAGGAAATACTTCAACCCATTCTACACACTGACCATCACAATGGATCAACAGCAGAGTAAGAACTCAGAAATTAAAGGACAGAACCTAACTTCCACAATG
>NW_003852484.1:3244054-3259592 GCF_000181295.1 Otolemur garnettii | reverse complement strand
TGTGAGCTGTGATGCCACAGCACTCTACCAAGGGCAATAAAGTGAGATTCTGTCTCTACAAAAAAGGAAAAAAATAACACTCCCACTCTTATCAATTATCTCAGTAAATGTCAATGGCTTGAATTACCCACTGAAGAGGCATAGATTGACTGACTGGATTAAAAAACACAAGCCATCCATTTGCTGTCTACAGGAAACACACCTAGCTTCAAAAGACAAACTAAAACTCCAAGTTAAAGGTTGGAAGACAATTTTTCAGGCAAATAGAATCCAGAAGAAAAGAGGGGTTGCAATCTTATTTTCAGATCTGTGTGGATTTCAAGTAACTAAAGTCAAAAAAGACAAAGACAGTCACATTATATTGGTCAAGGGGAAAATACAATAACAAGACATTTCAATTCTAAATATTTATGCACCCAATTTAAATGTTCCCAGATTCTTGAAACAGACATTACTCAGTCTGGGCACTATGATATCCTATAATACCATAATAACAGGGGACTTTAATACTCCTCTTACAGAGCTGGACAGATCCTCAAAACAGAAATTAAACAAAGATATAAGGGACTTAAATGAGACCCCAGAGCAACTGTGCTTGATAGACACATATAGAGCACTCCATCCCAAAGATTAAGAATATGCATTCTTCTTATCACCTCATGGAAAATTCTCCAGAATTGATCATATCCTAGGACATAAAACAAACCTCAACAGAATCAAAAGAATTGAAATTTTACCCTGTATCTTCTCAGACCACAAGGCACTAAATGTGGAACTCAACTCCAACAAAAATGTTCAACCCCACAAAAAGGCATGGAAATTAAACAACCTTCTGTTGAATGACAGTTGGGTGCAGGAAGAAATAAAAGAGGAAATCATTAACTTCCTTGAGCACAACAAGAAGACACAAGCTACCAAAAACTGTGGGATACTGCAAAAGCAGATTGAAAGGAAAATTTATCTCTTTAGATGCCTACATTCGAAAAACAGAAAGAGAGTGCATCAACAAACTCACAAGCCATCTTATAGAATTGGAAAATGAAGAACAATCTAAGCCTAAACACAGCAGAAGAAAAGAAATATCCAAAATTAAATCAGAATTCAATGAAATTGAAACCAAAAGAATCATTCAGAAAATTAAAGAAACAAGGAGTTGGTTTTTTGAAAAAATAATTAAAATAAATACACCTCTGCCCAGATTAACTGGAAACAGAAAAGTAAATTTTCTAATAACCTCAATCAGAAATGACGAAGGGGAAATAATAACTGATGCCACAGAGATACAAAAAATCATCTCTGAATATTACCAGGAACTCTATGCTCTGCAATTTGACAATGTGAAGGAAATGGATCAATATTTGAAATCACACCCTCTCCCTAGACTTAGCCAAGAAGAAATGGAGTTCCTGAACAGGCCAATTTCAAGCACCAAGTTTAAAGAAACAATAAAAAATCTTCCAACTAAAAAATGCCCTGGTCCAGATGGCTTCACACAAGAATTCTATCAAACCTTCAGGGAAGAGCTTATTCCTGTACTCCAGAAATTATTCCAAATAATTGAGGAGGAAGGAATCTTCTCCAACATGTCCTATGAAACACACATTACTCTGATACCAAAACCAGGAAAAGACTGAACTAAAAAGAAGAATTTTAGACCAATTTCACTGATGAATATAGATGAAAAATTCTCAAAAAAATCCTCACCAATACAGCTTATCATCAAAAAAATCATACATCATGATCAAGTAGGTATCATCCCAGGGATGCAAGGTTGGTTTAATATACACAAGTGTATAAACGTTATTCACCATATCAACAGAAGTAAAACCAAAGACTATATGATCCTCTCAATAGATGCAGAAAAAGCATTTGATAAAATCCTGCACGCTTTTCTAATTAGAGCAGTGAAGAGTATAAGCATATGTGGCAAATTTCTGAAACTGATAGAAGCTATCTATGACAAACCAACAGCTGATATTTTACTGAATGGAGTAAAACTGAAAACTTTTCCTCTCCAAACTGGAACCAGCAAGGTTGTCCTCTGTCCCCATTACTATTCAACATAGTGCTGGAAGTTCTAGCCAATACAATTAGGCAAGACAAAGAAATAAAGGGCATCCAAATGGGAGCAGAAGAGGTCAAACTCTCCCTTTTTTGTTGATGATATGATCTTATACTTAGAGAACCCCAAAGAATCAACCACAAAGACTCCTGGAAGTCATCAAAAAATTCAGTACTATCTCAGGATATAAAATCAATGCCCACAAGTCAGTTGCCTTTGTATATGCCAATAACAGCCAAGATGAGAGGCTAAATAAGGACACAACTCCCTTCACCAAAGTTTCAAAGAAAATGAAATACCTAGAAATAAACCTAATAAAAAAGGTGAGGGACTGCTATAAAGAAGATTATGAAACCCTAAGAAAGGAAATAGCAGAGGATATTAACAAATGGAAGAACATACCATGCTCATGGCTGGGAAGAATCAACATTGTTAAAATGTCCATGCTTCCCAAAACAATCTACCTATTCAATGCCATCCGTTTTGAAATACCAACATTGTACTTTCAAGATTTGGAAAAATATATTCTGCATTTTGTATGGACCCCAAAGAAACCCCGTATAGCTAAGGCAATTCTTAGTAATAAGAACAAAGCTGGGGGCATCACCATACCAGATTTTAGGCTGTACTACAAAGCCATAGTGGTCAAGACAGCATGGTACTGGCACAAAAATAGAGACACAGACATTTAGAATCAAATAGAAAACCAGGAAAAGAAACTAGTATCTTACAACTCCTAATCTTTGATAAACCAAACAAGAATATACCTTGGGGGAAAGACTCCCTATTCAATAAATGATGCTGGGAGAACTGGACATCCACATGTAAAAGACTAAAACTGGACCCACACATTTCCCCACTCACAAAAATTGATTCAAGATGGGTAAATGACTTAAATTTAAGGATGAAACAATAAAAATCCTCAAAGAAAGTATAGGAAAAACACTGGAAGATATCAAACTGGGGAAAGACTTCATAAAGAAGACTTCTGTGGCAATTGCAACAGCAACAAAAATAAATTAATGGGACTTAATTAAACTGCAAAGCTTCTATACAGCTGAGGAGCAACCAAAGCAAATAGACAACTTACACAATGGGAAAGGATATTTAGATATTTTGAATCAGATAAAAGCTTGATAAGTAGGATCTATAGAGAACTCAAATTAATACACATGAAAAAAGGCAACTATCCCATATATCAATGGGCAAGAGACATGAATAGAAACTTCTCTAAAGAAGACAGACTAATGGTGAACAAACATTCAACAAAATGCTCATCATCCTTAATTATTAGAGAAATGCAAATCAAAACCACCCTGAGATACCATCTAACCCTGGTGAGAATGGCCCACATCATAAAATCTCAAAACTTCAGATGCAGGCATGGATGTGGAGAGAAGGCAACAATTTTACACTGCTGGTGGGACTGTAAACTAATACAACTTTTTTGGAAGAAAGTATGGAGAACCCTCAAAGAACTTAAGCTAGACCTACCATTTGATCCATTACTGGGCATCTACCCAGAAGGAAAAAAAATCCTTTTATCATAAGGACACTTGCACTAGACTGTTTATTGCAGCTCAATTTACAATCACCAAAATGTGGAAACAGCCTAATTGCCCACCAACCCAGGAATGGATTAACAAGTTGTGGTATATGTATACCATGGAATACTATTCAGCCATTAAAAAAAATGGAGACTTCACAGCCTTTGAATTAACATGCATGGAAGTGGAACACATTATTCTTAGTAAAGCATCACAAAAATGGAGAAGCATGAATCCTACGTACTCAATTTTGATATAAGGACAATTAATGACAAGGGGAGGGGTGAGCAGAGAGAGGAAAAAGGAGGGAGGATTGGGGGAGGGATTAGCAGAGAGAGGAAAAGAGAGAGGAAGGTGGGGTCTTGGTGTGGGTCACACCTTTTGGGGGCAAGACATGATTGTAAGAGGGACTTTACCTAACAAATGCAATCAATGAAATCTGGTTTCTTGTACCCTCAATGAATCCCTGACAAAAAATTAAAAAAAAAAAAAAGAACTGAAAGAGGCATTCAGGGAGTCAAAACACAGCAGAGAGATTCAACAACAGACCACAGAGATTAAAGAATCAAAGAACCTGAAGACAAGACTTTAGAGCTAACACAATCATTTAAAGAGGCAGGAAAGAAGACAGCCAAAGCAGAGCAATCTCTTAGGTATGGGACTACATGAAATGCACAACCATGTCAATCATAGGTATCCCTGAAGGATAACAAGAGAGTCCCCAGTGCTTGAAAACTCTAGTTAAAGACATAGTGGAAAATTGCCCTCACATTGCCAGAGACCCAAACATACAAACACTGGATGTCTATTGAACTCTAGGATGACTCAATTCAAACAAAGCATCTCCTACACACATTGTACTTAACTTGGCTAAAGTTCAAATGAAAGAAAATTCTACAAGCATCCTGGCATACACAGCAGCTGGCCTGCAAGGGGAAAAACATTAGGGTGACATTAGACTTTTCAGCAGAAACTTTACAAGCCAGAAAAGAGTGGTCCCGCACCTTCAATCTTCTCAAACAGAGCAACTTCCAGCCTAGAATTCTGTCCCAGTAAACTAAGGTTCATATTTGAAGGAGAAATCAAATCTTTTACTGACAGGCAAACACTGGCAAAAACTGCCACTACAAGACCATCTCTGCAGGAAGTACTCAGACTTGTACTATATACAGACCATCTCAATGGACTACCATCAAAGACACCTAAAAACTAAAGAACAAAGCCTAACTTCCACAATGTCCCAAGTGACAAAACTAGGTAATATGCCTCCACACTAGACAAACAGAATTCCACTATACTTATCAATTCTCTTAATATCTTTGAACAGCTTGACTTCCCCACTGCAGAGGCATAAATTGGATGACTGGATAGAAGGGCACAAGCCAAGTGTATACTATCTTCAGGAAACAGATCTAACTCCCACGGATGAATCATGACTCAGGATAAAAGGTGGGAAGACAGTATTTCAGGAAAATGGAAACCAAAAGACAGCAGAAGTCACAATCTTTTTTGCAGGTACAATTGTCTACAAAGCTACAAAAACAATGAAAGTAAAAATAGACACTATATACTGGTCAAGGGACCAATACAAGAGGACATTTCAATCCTAAATATTTATGCACCCAATATCAATGCCCTTAGCTTTATATGATATTCTACAACACCATGGCTGTTGGGGACTTCAACACCCCACTGACAGAACTGGACAGATCCTCCAAAGAGAAACTAAACAAATATACTGTGGACTTAAACACAACTCTCAATCAAATGGGCTTAACAGACCTATACAGAACATTTCACTCCATTATCACAGAATGTACATTGTTCTCATCAGCTCATGGTTCATTCTCCAAGATGGATCATATCCTAGGACCCAAAACAAACCTCAAGAAATTTCCGAGAATAGAAATTATACCTTGTATCTTCACATACCACAGCAGGATAAAAGTAGAGCTCAATTTTAACTGAAACAAACATCCCCATATGAAGTCATGGAAATTAAACAACCTTTTGCTGAATGATAGCTGGATCAAGGAGGAGATAAAGAAGAAAATAATTAGAGTCCTTGAACAAAACAATAATGAAGTCACAAGCTATCAAACCCTGTGGGATACTGCAAAGTCAGTCCTAAGAGGGAAACTTACTGCATTAAATGCCAAAATCCGAAAGATTGAAAGAGTGTAAATCAACTATCTAACAAATCATCCCAAGCAACTGGAAAAGATGAAAAATCTAATCCCAAACCAACTAGAAGAAAAGAAATAACCAAATTTAGATCAGAACAAAATGAAATTGAGAACAAAATATCCCTTTAGAAGATTAATGAAAAAGCTGGTTCTTTGATAAGATAAATAAAATTCATAAACTTTTGAATAGATTAACCAGAAATAGAAAAGATTTCTAATAACTTCAATCAGAAACAAAAAAGGAAAAATAACGAGATACCACAGAGATACAGGTGGTCATATTTGAATACTACAAAAACTTCTATGCCCAGAAATTTGAAAATGTGGGTGGATTGAGCAATTCCTGGAATTATAATACCTGTTTCCACATTTTGCTGATTGTAAATTGAGCTATGATAAACAGTCTAGTGCAAATGTCCTTATGATCAAAGGATTTTTTTCTTTTGGGGTAGATGCCTAGTAATGGGATTGCAGGATCAAATGGGAGGTCTAATTTGAGTTCTTTGAGAATTCTCCATGCTTCCTTCCAAAGAGGTTATATTACCACCAGCAGTGGAAAAGTGTTCCCTTCTCCATGCCAGCATCTCCAGATTTTAGACTTTGTGATGTGGGCCATTTTCACTGGGGTTAGCTGATATCTCAGGGTTGATTTGCATTTCTCAGATAATTAGAAATGCTGAGCATTTTTTCATATGTTTATTAGCCATTTATCTGTCTTCCTCAGAGAGTGGAGGAAGGAGTTCCTGTCTCTTGCCCAGTGATAGATGGGATTATTGTGTCTTTTTCGTTGTCGATTCATTGGAGTTTTCTGTAGATCCTAGTTATCACGCTTTTGTCGGATTCATAATATACAAATATATGTTCCCATTCTGAAAGTTGTGTGTTTGCTTTAATTGTTGTTTCCTTAGCTGTACAGAAGCTTTTCGGTTCAATTAAGTCCCATTTGTTTACTTTTGTTATTTTTGCAATAGCCACAGAAGTCCTCTTCATAAAATCTTTCCCTAGTCTGAAATCTTCAAGTGTCTTCCCTATACTTTCTTCTAGGATTTTTATCATTTCATGACTTAGATTTAAATTTTTTATCCATCTTGAATCAATTTTTGGAAGTGGTAAGAGGTGTAGGTCCACTTTCAGTCTTTTACATATGGTTATCCATTTCTCCCAGCACCATTTATTGAATAAGTATTCTTTCCCCCACTGTATGTTCTTATTTTGTTTATCACAGATTAGGTGGCTGTAAGAGGTTAGTTTTATGTCACGGTTTTCTATTCGGCTCCAAATGTCAATGTCTCTATTTTTGTGCCAATGCCATGCTGTTTTGATCACTATGGCCTTGTAGTATAGCCAGAAGCCATGCTGCTTTGATCACTATGGCCTTGTAGTATAGCCAAAAGTCTTTTAGGGTGATATCCCTGGCTTTGTTTTTATTGCTTAGAATTGTCTTGGCTCTATGGGGTTTATTGTGGTTTCATACAAAATGAAGGTCTTCATACAAAATAAAGAACTATTTCTTCCAAATCTTGAAAATATGATGATGGTATTTTAATGAGGATTGCATTGAATCTATAGATTGCTTTGGAAAGTATAGACATTTTAACCATGTTGATTCTTCCCAGCCATGAGCATGGTATGTTCTTCCATTTGTTAATATCTTCTGTTATGTCTTTTCTTAGGGTTTCATAATTTTCTTTAGAGAGGTCCTTCACCTCTTTTCTTAGGTATATTCCTAGGTATTTAATTTTCTTTGAAGCTACTGTGAAGGGAATTCTGTCCTTGATTAATTTCTTATCTTGGCTATTATAGGCATATACAGGGCTACTGATTTGTGGATGTTGATTGTATATCCTGAGACATTGCTGTATTTTTTGATCACTTCTTGGGTTCTTGTGGTTGAGTCTTTAGGGTTCTCTGAGTATAAAATTATATCATCATCAAAGAGAAAAGTTTGGCCTCCTCTGCCCCTATTTTGATGCCCTTCATTTCCTTCTTTTGCCTGATTGTTTTGGCTGGAATTACAGAACTATGTTGAATAGTAGTGATGATAGAGGACAACCTTGTCTGGTTCAACTTCTAAGTAGAAAAGCTTTTAGTTTTACTCCATTTGGTATAACAGCTGTGGGTTGGTCGTACATGGCTTTGATCAGATTATGAAATGTGCCACGTATGCCTAAACTCTTAAGTATTCTAATTGGGAAAAGATACTGAATTTTATCAAATGCTTTTTCTGCATCTTTTGAGAGGACAATATGGTCTTTGTTTTTTGCTTCTGTTGATATGGTGAATTATGTTTATAGACTTGCATATGTTAAACCAGCCTGTATCCCCTGGGATGAAACCTACTTGATCACGATGAATGATTTTTTAAATGTGTACCTGTAACCCATAAGCTAGGATTTTATTGAGTAGTTTTGCATTGACACTCATTAATGAAGGTGGTCTGAAGTTCTCCTTTCTGGTTGGGTCTTTTCCTGGTTTTGTTATCAGGGTGATGTTTGCTTCATAGAACATGTTGGGGGAAGATGCCTTCTTTCTCAAAATTTTGGAATAATTTCTGCAGTATAGATATATACTTTTCTTTGAATGTTTGATAGAGAAAATGTCAATCATACCAAATGTCTGGTATGAAGCCACCTGGACCAGGGCATTTTTTTGTTTGAGATTTTTTTGGTCTTTCTTTGATCTTAGTTCTAGAAATTGGTGTGTTCAAGAGATCTAGTTCTTCCGGAGTAAGTCTAAGAAGAGGGTGTAATTCCAGATATTGATCTGGAATTACATTGTCAAATTTCTGGGCATAGAGTTTCTGGTAGTACTCAGAGAGGATCTCTTGTATCTCTCTGGCATCTGTTGTTATTTCTCCTTTATCATTTCTGATTGTGGTTAGTAGAGATTTTACTTTTCTGTTTCTAGTTAATGTGGCCAAAGGATTGTTGATCTTATTTTTCAAAAAACACCTTTGTGTTTTATTAATTTTCTCAATGATGTTTTTTATTTCAATTTCATTAATCTCTGATTTAATTTTGGTTATTTATTTTCTTCTGCTGGGTTTGGGATGACATCATTCTTTTTTCCCACACCATAATATGGTTCATGAGTTTGTTGATGCACTCTTTATCTGTTTTTCAAATGTAGGTATCTAATGTGAGAAATTTCCCTCTTAAGACTGCATTTGCTATCTCCCATTGTTTTGCTAACTTTTGTTTTCTTTTTTTTTTTATGTTTGGGGAATTTAATGATTTTTCTCTTTTACCTCTTCCTGAACCCAACTATCATTCAGTATTAATTTTTTTAATGTCCAAGTCTTTGTGTGCAGATGAATATTTTTATTGGAGTCAAGTTCCACTTTTATAGACTTGTGCTAAGAAGTTAAAAGATATATTTCTATTCATTTAATTTTGCTGAGGTTTGCTTTGTATCCTAGGATGTGGTCTATTTTGGAGTATGTAACATGGGCTGACGAGAAAAATGTATATTCTTTAGCTCTGGGATGGTATAGTCTGTATATGTCTATTAATCCTATTTGTTCTAGGATCACATTGAAGTTCTTTGTATCTTTGGTTTGTTTCAGTTTAGAAGATCTGTCCAGTTCTGTTAGAAGGGTGTAAAGCCCCCAGCTGTGATGGTGTTATTGGATGTCATATTACTCAGACCCATGAAAGTCTGTCTGATGAATCTGGGAGCATTTAAGTTGGGTGCATAAATATTTAAAATTGAAATGTCTTCTTGTTGTATCATTCCCTTGACCTGTATAAGATGTCCGTATTTGTCATTCTTACCTTTGGTTGCTTTCAATATGCTTGTATCTGAAAATAAGATTACAATCCTTCCTTTCTTCTGATTCCCATTTGTTTGTTTAAAAACTGTTTTTCATCTCTTAACCTTGAGTCATGATTTGTCTTTCAAGGCTAGGTGTTTCTCCTGGAGACATATGGATGGCTTTTGCTTCTTAATCTAATCACTCAGCCTGTGCCTTGTCAGTGGTGAATTCAGTCCATTGATATTTATTGAGCAAATCGATAAGTGGTGGAGTTCCATTCATCTTCTTTTGTGAAAGTCTGTTGTGTAGGTTTATCCTTTGCAACATGTGGAAGCTAAGTTTTGAGCTTTAGCTTCTGCATGTTTTCCTTGCTTGTAGTCTGTTGTGATGGCAAATGTTGAGAAATTGTCTAAGTATTACCTGCATGGCTGGTCTTTTTGTGGCAAATTTCTTCAGTGTTTATATATCTGCAAAAAATTTTATTTCTTCATCAATTTTGAAGCTTAATTTCACAAGATACAGAATTCTGTCTGAAAATTGTTTTGTTTAAGGATGTTGAAAGTGAAGGACCATGCTCTTCTGGCTTGGTAAGTATCAGCTGAAAAGTCTGCTGTCATAATAATGACTCTGCCCCCTGTAGGTCAGTTGGTGCTTACTGCTGGCTGCTTGCACAGAGTTTTGCCCTTCATCTTGACTTTAGGCAGGTTCATTAAAATGTGTCTTTGAGAAGCTTTGTTAGAGGTGAGATGGCTTAGGTTTCCATACCCATCTGAAAGGAGTGTGTCAGAGAATTTAGTAAAACTTGGGAAGTTTTCATTTATGATAGTATCCAAGAAGAGACTATTCATTCCTTTGGGACAATCTTCTTCCCCTTCAGAAAATCCTAGTATTTCTGTATTTGACTACCTCATGGAGTCTCCTAGTTCTCTAAGTGCCTGTTCTTCTTTCTCTTTCTTCTTTTCTGCCTCTGTAACTACCTTGGTTAACTCAAAAACGTGATCCTCTAGCTCTGAGGTTCTTTCTTCTCCATGGTCTAACCTATTTGAATACTTTTTACTGTATCTTTACATTTTCTTATTGTCTCCCTCATTTCCTTAAGTACTGCCATATCCTTTCTATAGTCTACATATCTTTAATACAACCTTTGGTTCCATCTTTCCATTTTCTCATCCATTCTTTTTATTGTCTTTATCATCCATATGTTAAATTCCCTTTCTGTCAAATCCTCCAGTTCTTTATAGGTTGAGTCTTCTGCATTAGTTGCCTCATGATCCCTGGGGGAGTTGCTCTGTTTTGATTTTTCATGTTGACACAATTTTTCTGTTCATTCCTCCTCATTTTTTCTTTCTTCTTGTTCACCTCCTTCTCCTTCTTTTTCCTTTTCACTTCCTCCTTTGCTTCAAATTTCCTTGTCTCAGAGCTTAGGTCTTGAAGTGGCCTCAGGCTGAGCTTAGCCAAACTCTTCCTTGTGGACAAAAAAATAGGAGTCCTTGCTCTTGATGACAATACGTTGCAACCTATGTCACCAGGACACCAGCTGGCACTGTGGTTTTTTAGGAGACAGATAATACAACCAGCAATCTATAAGGTCATTAATCTATAAGGTGATTACCTGATTGTCTCCTCAGCATTCAGACACCACCAGATTGGGATCTTAAAGCTCACCAAAATCCTTCAGGGTCAGTTCTCACCATGCCCCCTAATGCCAGACTCTGTGAGGTGTGGGAATCCTTTAGCCTGTCCTAAGAGTGGAGTTCTGATCATAGAAGGCAGAATTAAGATGGCTGTGCTCTAGGCCCCTGCTAAAACCTTCTCACAACCTTCCCATAATGGCAGCCCCCTAGCTGCCTAGACCTTCTCAGTATGGCTGCCCTGCCAGCCATCAAAATGATGGCAAATCCACTCCAACCAGTATTCAAATATGGCTGCTATATATTATTCAAGTCCACCAACTCTTCCAACCTTTCCACTCAATGCATAGCTTCTGCCAACAACTGAAATCTCCAGAAAGGTTTGGTCCTGTCCCATGTCAGAGTCCTGCCCCAGGAGCAGGGTCCACTGAGACCTGTGGAGACTAGTGACTATTGACTGAAGAAATATAGAGTTAGAAGCAACAGTAAAGAAAGTCATGAGACATAGAGTAGAATTAAAAGTGGGAGCTCAGGAGTCCACTGCCCACTGTGGGAATCTGGCAATGGTCCAGAGCGTTTTCTCCACTTTAATTTTATTGAAGTCTATTTGCCCAGAGGGTAAGATGAGGGAGGGAACAAAGATGTTAGCAGTTTTTTGGATTGATCATATCAGCTCCCACTTGCTTGAGATCACACACACAGATTTCTAGGGAGGTGTTAAACTCCACTACTTCTCTTTGGAGTAAAATGCCACCAGCGTTCATCTCCTCCGAGGGATAGGTGGGAGGGAGACATTTTCCTTCCATCACTACCACAGAGGATTTCCCTCTGCAATAAGGGATATAACCTCTTCTGCCCATATCTCAGGGCTGGAGCTACTCCCTTGGTCTCTGCTCCAGGCAAATGCAAATCCCCACAATGAGTATCTGCTTTGCCTCTTTAATGGGCAGGAGATGCCCTAGAAGACGTATCTTTTCTAGGACTTGCCATCTCTTCTATGGCCATTACTCTCCTCAGAGTGCTCATGGACCCAGCAGGGTGTTTATAAGCTCTATCCCCAAAAGGCTAGAATTTCAGAAAAGGCAAGAAGCTTGCTAGCAATGGCTAGCTGAAATGGAAACTAGCTGACTTTTCTTTGTTCTGACTCACTCCACTTACTTTTTAGTTTTCCTTTTTTGCTGGGGGTGCTTTCCTTTGCCAAGAATGGGGTCTTCAGTCCCCATTCTTCCAGCATCCCAGAGCTCTGTAGGGGACCAGCCAATCCCAGTGGGCCACATTCCCTTGCCTAACTCATCAGATTTCCACAGCTGAGGGTCCTATGCTATATCTAGCTCTTCACCTCCTCACTGTGCTCCCTGAGATAATACTCTGGGTAAAGTCCCTATGCCTGGTATGGCTGGATTCTCTCTTTTCCCCCAATCATTCTAGGACAGCTCAACTGAATGTCCCTTCTGGTCCACCATCTTGCTCCTCCACCCCCTCCATATTAATCATTTTTAAGTATAGAGATCATTCATTTTAAGTATGTGTATGTTGTTGTGTGGCTAATCTCCAGAACTTTTTCATCTTGCAAAAACAAGTAGTACATTATTTGTCTTTTCATGACTGACTTATTTCACTTAATATTATACCTTCAAAATTCACTTCTTTTATTGTATGTGTATCAAGCTCGACAATATTCATGGGTATGTATACATCAGTTTTCATTCATTCATTCACACATGGATGGACATTGGGTTGCTTCCACCTTTCAGCTACTGTGGATAATGCTGCTTTGAACATTCGTTGTCTCTGACACCTTGGGCTACTGTGACAAATGTCAGAGACTAAATGGCTTAATCAAGAAACACTTATTTCTCATACTATAAAGGCTAGAAGTCTGAGATCTTGGTGCCAACAGTCAGATTCTTAGTGCAGGCTTTCTTCCTGGTTTCTAGATGGCCTCTACTTCCTGTGGCCTCCCATGGCAGAGAGAAAGCTCTAGTCTCTTCATATTCTTGGTTTTTTGGTTCTGTTTTTATTTTATTTTTTTCTAGGTAAGGGGCTACAAAGCAGACAATCATTCACAATAGGGGGCGGCAGAGGGGAGATACCCCCAGGTCAGTCTAAAAGCAAAGATATTGGGTGGGAAGAAGACACCGGCCTGGAACTTAGCACTCGTCTCACCCAGCAGGGCATAAGGGTTTCAGGCAGCCAGGCTGGACCCTGGAGTTGAGGTTGGGGCATCTTCATCCCCTTCTCTGTCCTTATCCGCATCCTGGTCCTCTCCGTCATTGTCACAGGAGCTGCTCAGCTCTTCCTCTTCCTCCTCACCTGCTGGCTGCACCCTGCCCTGCCAAACCACCAGTGCTGTAGTCTCTGGATGGGACTCCCAGGTGCCTCTTGGCATTGGTTCATTCAACCTCCCATGCGCAGTACACTAAACAGAAGCCTTGGGCTTATCAATTTCAATTTTCACAACCACCTTGCTGGGGGCAATTACTACCCTTAGCTTTCAGATCAGGAAACCATCTCAGATGGTAAGAAACATACAGCTGGCCTAACGGTGAAGAATCCAGGCTTGACCCTCATTCCGTCTGGCTACAAAGCCCACACCCTTTTGCTTATACTACAGCAGAGGGCTGGGGAAGAATATCTGGGCTCTGACCTTTCTGTTCATTGTAGCCCGGCGGATGAAAACACAGGCTGAGACGGCCATCCACTGCCAGCTGCAGAAGGCTATTGGCTGCTCTATACACATCATTCCGAGCTGCCTTGGCTGTCTTGTAACCACATTTCTCTGCCCAGGCTTCACAGATGTCCCAGGCACACCAAGGGTGTTCTGCCGAGGGCTCCTCAGCCTCTGGGTGGCGCAGGTGAAGCAGGGCCTGCACCTGGACTCGGGAGGCCAGGTAGCCCACGGCAGTGTAGGGCTCCTGGATCTGCGCAATGGGGTAGATACCGGCCAGAACCTGCAACTGCCTGGGCAGAAGAGATGGGAAGACCAGGCCTGGGCAGTCACAAAGCTTCACGGTGGGGGTGAGAAAGTAGGTTTGAAAGTACCGAGTATGGCCTGGGGTTCTGGAGACACTCACAACCTTCCGCCCCACCAGCCCATTGATGAGCGAGGACTTGCCCACATTGGGAAAACCCACACAGCCGATGGTCACCACCCCATCCTTGTAGCGCTCCCGGGTTGGGCCAGTTGGCTCCATCGCTGAATCCGTCTGCTGTTCCACCACGACTGCTGGCCCATCCTCCTCTTCCTCCTCCTCCTCCCCAGAGCCATCACCCCAAGTGGCTCCAGCCACATCGCCAGCAATCTTCTCCCGCCAGCTGCTCAAGTCCACTTTCCCCACAGTGATGGCCTCACAGGCTCTCAGCAGCTGCTCTGGTCCCAGGGCTCCAGTCCATCCTCTTCCCCGCCTCCGACTCTTCTTCAAGACACTGCTAGGGTCCTGTGGGGGACGGGGGTCCCGAGGGAAAGAGCTGAAAAGGACGATATGGAGCTGGGGATAGTGTTGATGGAAATAATCTTTCCAGGCAACCACGAGAGCTGGCGGGGCCAGATCCACCTTGTTCAGGACCAGCACCAGCGCCAGCCCGAGTTCTCCAGTCACGTACTCGTAAAGCGCTGGTGGGAAATTCACAACTGGATGTCGGATATCAGTGATAAGCAGGACAATGTCGGACATCTCTAACACTCGCCACAGCTGCCTCCATGTCTCCAGATTGTGCTCAAAGTAGCTGAGTTTCTCAGAGGTGTAAGCCCCATGAATCTTCCCAAGATACTCCTGGAAGCTTCGTTCCTCCTGGCTCATGACTTGCTCCTTGGACATCTCATAGCTCCAAGGAGGACGTCGGGGAAAGTCCAGGACTGAGCCAGGCTGATAGACCTCCCGGATGTCTAGCTCCAGCCCCTCAGCACCGACAGGCTGTAACACTTGTTCCCGCGCCGCTCTCTTTCTCCTCTCCACCTCCTCCCGACTGTCGCCTTCCAAATGCAGCCGGTATCGATTTGGGTGGTAGCCTCGTGGACCCAGCCCCTGAGAAGGCTGCCGGTTGAGCCTGCGGATATGACGGGTCACAGACTCGGCGTCCGAGGTGTGGGTCTGCTCCTCCCGCCGCTCCCGGCTCCCGCTGCGGCTGTTGGAGCTGGAGCGTACCCCATCTTGAAGTCCTCTCTTCCGCTCCCTCTTGTCCTGCAACTGCTTCTTTTTCTGCTTCACGCTGAAGGGCTTCTTCCTCGGCATGGCCGGGACAGTCACCTGGCCCGCCCTCCGCCGAGCTCCCGCCGCCTCTACCGACTTCCCCCGGGACAGCCCCAGTTGCGGGGCCCCGGGACCCTCGAGGAGGCGGGCTAGACGGTGACGTCCGCG
>NW_003852484.1:3241710-3242553 GCF_000181295.1 Otolemur garnettii | reverse complement strand
GTATTTAGAGAAAAGACTTGGGACTTAATTCAAAATGAAGACAATATAGACTCTACTCTGCTGTTCTGTTTAGAACTCCTTGTGATTACGGATTTTAATTTATAACAAACAGATCTTTTGAACTGTTGCAGTAGCTGGAACTTCTTAGTGCAACAAGTGTTTAATAGAGGAGAATTGAGTCAGAAAGAAATTAAGATGAGTAAGAGCAAAGATGATGCTCCTCATGAACTAGAGAGCCAATTTATCCTACGCCTACCTCCAGAATATGCCTCTACTGTGAGGAGGGCAGTGCAGTCTGGTCATGTCAACCTGAAGGACAGACTGACAATTGAATTACATCCTGATGGACGTCATGGAATCGTCAGAGTGGATGGGGTCCCATTGGCCTCAAAATTGGTTGATCTTCCCTGTGTTATGGAAAGTTTGAAAACCATTGATAAAAAAACCTTTTACAAGACAGCTGATGTCTGTCAGATGCTTGTGTGCTCAGCTGATGGTGATCCACAGGAGGAACCAGTTGCCAGGACTGATCCAAAGGCAAGTAAGAAAAAGGAGAAGGACAAAGAGGAAAAGTTTATCTGGAACCATGGTATTACTCTGCCTCTAAAAAATGTCAGAAAAAGAAGATTCCGGAAGACAGCAAAAAAGAAGTCTATTGAATCTCCAGATGTGGAAAAAGAAGTGAAACGGTTGCTGAGTACAGATGCTGAAGCTGTCAGTACTCGGTGGGAAATAATTGCTGAAGATGAAACCAAAGAAACAGAAAATCAAGGCCTTGATATCTCTTCTCCAGGAATGTCTGGTCACAGGCGGGGCCATGACTCATTAGAACATGATGAGCTG
>NW_003852484.1:3219340-3241150 GCF_000181295.1 Otolemur garnettii | reverse complement strand
GTTTCCATTGCCTTTCCTGTTAGGTGTTCTGTTGAATTATCTCATTTGTTTTTAATTTTGTCTTCGGCAAAATTATCTCATTTTGTTAGATGTTCATCCACAAGAAGTAGGATAGGATAAGCAGAGAAGTGATTGTAGGCAAGTTGTAGGATTGGTGGAATGCATACTTCCATCAGTCACAGCACAGGACTTTGTTACTGTTTCTCCATTTGCCAGAAGCTGCTGTTGCTGTAGTGATGCCATCTGAGATGAATAAGAAGAACCTAGTCTAAAAGTAGTAAAGCTAGTATGCATATGTTTTTCCGTGCAATAGCTATTTCCCAAGCTATTCAAAGTAATTTTCCAAATGTAGAGATGTAAATCATTGCATAAAGTTGTTTCTAACACAATAAAAGCAGCTAATTCTGACCTTAAAAAAAAAAGAGTATGTTCCAGCTCCCTCCATGTAAACATGAAGGAGGTAAAGTCTCCATCTTTCTTTAAGGCTGCATAATATTCCGTGGTGTACATATACCACAATTTATTGATCCATTCATGGGTTGATGGGCACTTGGGCTTCTTCCATAACTTAGCAATTATGAATAGGGCTGCATTCTGGTATATATGTCTTTGTTATAATGTGATTGTTGATCTTCTGGATATATATACCTAGTAGAAGAATTGTAGGATTGAATGGCAGGTCCATTTTTAGATCTCTTAAGTATTCTCCAAACATCTTTCCAAAAGGAATGTATTAGTTTACATTCCCACCAGCAATGTAGAAGTGTTCTCTTTCCTCCATATCCACGCCAACATCTCTGGTTTTGGATTTTGTGATGTGGGCTAATCTGACTGGAGTTAGATGATATGTCAAAGTAGTTTTGATTTGCATTTCTCTGACAATTAAGGATGATGAACATTTTTTCATGTGTCTATTGGCCATGCACCTGTCTTCTTCAGAGAAGTTTCTTTTCAAGTTCCCAGCCCACCCTGAGATGGGATCACTTGTTCTTTTCTTGCTAATACATTTGAGTTCTTGTGGGCTCTGGTTATTAAATCTTTGTCAGAGCGTTTTTTAAAAAAAACCTCCCTTTCAGCTTGGTGCCTGTGGCTCAGGCGGCTAAGGCCCCAGCCACATACACCTGAGCTGGCTGGTTTGAATCCAGCCCGGGCCCACCAAACGACAATGACGGCTGCAACCAAAAAATAGCTGGGCGTGGTGGCGGGTGCCTGTAGTCCCAGCTACTTGGGTGGCAGAGGCAGGAGACTTGCTTGAGCCCCGGAGTTGGAGGTTGATGTGAGGTGTGATGCCATGGCACTCTGCCTAGGGTGACAGCTTGGGGTTCTGTCTCAAAAAAAATAAAAAACAAAAAATAAAAAAACCCTCCCTTTCTTCCTTTGTACCTTACATACTTACTTTAATTAGAATGAGACTTAGCTCCAAACACTTCCAATCTCATGATTCATTTATTGGCAGTAATGAAGGAATAAGGTCACTTGTATGTGTTGGAATAGTTTGAGTTCCAAGTGCAAACAGAGCCACTCAAATGAGGAGAGTTGTGCTGGAAATTAATGGACAGTCTGGAAGTAGGGTGGACTTTGGAGTAGTTTGATTCAGTGGCCAAATGTTGTACAGGGTCCTATTTCCCTGTCTTTGATGTCCCCAGTATAAGCTTCATAGTAAGGCTGGACTCTCCCTGTGGTTGTAGGATGGGTGCTGGGTGCAATCAGGGGTTCTCTGCTTCCACATTCAAATCCCATAGACGACCACCGTGTCCTGTCCCACAATTGCTAGACAAGAGTCCTAAAGTTTTTGCCTTTTTTTTCATTTTCTGTGTGACTTGCTTACCTAAGGTGTGTGGGTGTTTGTTTGTTTGTTTGTTTTATACCACTCCAACTATCTCTGTCTTGGGAATATCATGTGGTGGTTGGAGTGGGTGGAGTGGGCCTGGGCCATTGGATCCTTCACTGTGTGATCCTTATTGAGATCCTGATTGGTTTAAGCCAATTAGGATCTACCCTAGAACTATTAGTGGGGCCAATTCCACTCAAACCAGAACTTGGTGATGGGTTGGATGGATGTTTGAGAGATTACCACAATGTCCATTATGCTGCATAAAATCTTTAGTCAATAAAGTGTAGGAATTCATCAACAGGGCACTGTCATACTTTGTGTATCAGAGCAGGGTGTGACATCCTAGACATTTAAAATCTAGTTGCTTCTTCCATGAAACTGTACTTACTTCCTCTATAACACTTAGAAAATTGTACCTTGATAATTTTTAAATTAGACAGTAAGCCTCCTAAAGTAGGAGTCATGTCCTTTTTTTTTTTTTTGAGACAGAGTTTTACTATGTCACCCTCAGTAGAATGCCATGGTGTCACAGCTCACAGCAACCTCCACCTCTTTGGCTTAAGCAATTCTCTTGTCTCAGCCTCCCAAATAGCTGGGACTACAGGCACCCACCACAATGCTTGGCTACATTTTTGTTGCAGTTGTTTAGTTGTCCTGGGCCGGGTTCGAACCCTCCACCCTTGGTGTATGTGGCTGGCACTGTAACCACTGTGCCACAGGTGTTGAACCAAGTCATGTCTTATTCATCTCAGCATTCCCAGAACCCAGCACACTGCCCAACACATAGTAGGATATAGTATATATTGAATAAACTCAGTTGAATGAATGGACTTAATTCCTGAGAAAAGAACCAGAAGAGAGATATCCTGCAGAGTGGAAAGACTTTAAAGGAGGAGGTGCTTCATGGTGTTAAAGACTGTTGAGAGGACAGTTGGCCCTTTGTATCCATGAGTTCTACATCAGGATTTCCAGACATTGCAGATCAAAAATGGTTCCATCTGTACCAAACAAGTACAGATTTTTTCTTCTTATCTTTATTCCCTAAGCAATACAGTACAAAAACTATTTACATAGCACTGGCATTGTGTTAGGTATTGAAATCACTCTAGAAGTGATTTAAAGTATACAGGAGGATTGCATAGGTTAGATTCAAATACCATACTCCCAGTTTATATAAAAACTTAGGGATCCTGGTATGCTGGTATCTTCAGGGGTCCTGACATCAGTCCTCTACAAGCAGTGAAGGACCACTGTACAGGAAGAGCAAGAAACTCTCTTCCATTGTGTTTACCAGAAATCTGCAATTTCCTTACCTCTGAGCCTTCTAGCATACTCATTTTGAAAATCTCCAACTTTGGATTGATCCCATAATCTACCTTCTCTCTTGCTGTTCCTAGATAAAATCAGTACTAAGTCACGGTCCCCAATCTCAGCTGGACTCTCCAGGCTGCCTGGACTCCTTTGCTGCTTCTCCAGTCAGTCACCTCTCCAATTCCCCATTCCAAACCTTCACCACTCTCCCTGAGGCCTCCATCACTCTCAGCAAAACAATTGCCTTCCTTAATACTTGGCTTCTTCTCAACCTCTGTCCCAGGTACCCACCCCACTCTTCTAGAGCCTCTCCTCTTACTCTGTTTCCAGACCATCATTCTCTCAGACTTCCTCCTCCCCTCCCCCCAGATATAAATGATCTGGAGCTCTTTCTTATGCTTTTCTGGCTCTGGGTGTGTTCTTCTAAACTATCTCTTATCTCACTGAGAGGCGGTGATTTGTTTTCTTCTTTCTTCTCTATTAAATTTCTCTTCATGAGGGCAGAGACCCAACACAGCACTTGATTCATAGTAGGTATTCAGTAGGTTATTATTTAATGGATTTTAATTAAATTCACCTTAGAAGAAAGGAAAACAAGTAGAGGGTAACATTTTGAAAAGAAGTTAAAGAAGTACAGTTTCAAAGAGGGGATTTTCATGATTAGAATTGTAAGGTCTAAAAAGAAACAATCATCAGATTTGTCATCTGTGAGGTGACTTGTGAGCATAATTGGAGGAATCGCAGAAAGCTTTGTTACTAAGAAAAACCACATGGAAAGGGTCCGAAGATGAAAAGGAATTAAGGAAATGCCTATGGAAGGATTTCAAGTTTTTGAATAGGAGTTTGAATGTCAGTGAATTTCTAGATATTCCAGGGACTACATATAGGAAAACAATCTGATATAAACTATAAGTTATGTTATATAATATAGATTCTAATAGGCACTATTACAAAGAATAGGTACCAATACTTATGGATACTTTGAACCTATATTTTTGTTTTTCTTCTTCTTTCTTTTTTCTTTTTTTTTTTTTTTTTGAGACAGTCTCACAGGGTTGCCCAGGCTAGAGTCCCATGGCAACTTCAAACTCCTGGGTCAACTGATCTTCTTACCTTACACTGTCAAGTAGCTGGGAGGATCGGCACTCACCCCAATGTCTGACTAGTTTTTCTATTTTTGGTAGTAATTGGGTCTCACTTTGCTGAGACTTGTCTTGAACTTGTGAGCTCAAGGAATCCTCCGGTCTCAGCCTCCCAGAGTGCTAGAATTACAAGTGTGAGCCACCAGACCCTGGCTAACTTTTCTTTTTCTAAAGGTAGAAGGCATCTACCCTCTGCACTCACTGTTTATTTGCATTTCCTTTTCCTTTTCCCTCACTTCTTCCTCCTTCTTCTCCTCCTTCTCCCTCATATTGCTTACTTTAAATCCACAACAAGTACAACATACTGAGATCTAAGATTATTTCCAATACGTTTTAGCTTTGTCATCTGAAGACTGAGAGAATACAGAATGCATTTCTCTGGCAGAGCTACCAGCTAAAGACAAAGCACATGGACATCAAGAATGTCCAGGCTAAAAATGAGAGGCTCCTCTTCCATGGGACAGATGCAGCCACAGGGCCATTTATCAATCAACATGGCTTTAATTGCTGTATTTTTGGGAAGGGAGTTAAAGAAGGGAGATGTCTGGCTGATGAAAATGAAGTGAACAGTAGTTCTAGTGTCAGCTATTCACACCCAAGCAGTGTGGAAGCGTAGTTGGTAGCCACATTGTCATTGTCAGGACAGGGTTCATGTGCTTCCCCTTGAGGGACACTGATAACCTTCTGAGGGGAGAGGAAGTGAATTCTAGAAATGGCAAAAACTGGCTTTTGTGGGCAGGAACTGAATTGAAACAAGATTTTGTTGGGTTGGGCATGGTTCTACATACTGTTTAATTTTATAATTTTGGGAAGAACTTTTCCATAGGCAAAGGAACCTATTTTGCTGTTGATGCCTGTTACTCTTCTAGAGACACCTACTGTAGGCCATACAGCAGTGGGAGAAAGCATATGTACCTTGTGTGAGTGCTGACTGGAGATTACACAAATGGTGGTGCAAGTTTAGCTATCCCTCCCCCAAAGAATCATTCCAATCCCACAGAACTCTTTGACTCTGTCACAGATGATATGCAGAATATCTCATACCTTTCTGAGTTAACCAAGATAGAATTAATGTGCACAAATATGATCTAATAAAATAAACTAAAAAAAAACTTTCTGAGTTAAAAATATTTTTTATGCCAAAGTGATGATATAATCATCTGTATATAAGCATAACTTACAGAGATCTTCGTCTTTGCCTTTGTTTTGTTTATCCAGATCAAATTTCCTTTTTAGGTGTAGAAATGCTGAAAATTACCTTTTTTGATAGGTAATTGCTGCAATTTGTAGCATGTTTTTTTCTAAGCAAATAGAGACATGCATAGTACATTGGTGTAGCCTTCGTTAGCCACAGATACCTTTAAATATCTCAGAAACTGAAAACACAAGTGTCTCTGAAGTGAAGCAGCAAAGCTTGGTGGGGAGTGTGGACTGTGAGGCAGCAGAACCCCCACAGCCCAGGAGATGCATTCAAGGAATGATCCCTAACTGCTTCTCCTCCCTTCCTAAAACAACAATAGTCCTTCCCCCTTGTTCCCTCTGCTAAAAGTCACATAGCTTCTGTATATTTTTCTCTCTTTTGCCTAAAACCACAGAGCCTTCTCTCCCTAAAGTTAATCTTTACCCCATGTACTATTACTTCCCCTCAACCTTGTAAGATGAAAATATTCCCAGTCACTTTCCTTGCTGATTTGCAACATTGTTAGTATAAGCAACCTTGTTGAGGTACTATACAAATAAACTTTTCCATGGTTTGGGGCTGGGTGCAGTTAATAACTGCATCAGACCTCCTGATCCCATCTCTTTATCTTTTATCCAATCTATGTCTCTTGTGTGATGTATTCTCTCAGTTCCCCACCATTCCCCGTCTGGTTCATTTACTCTTCAATCCAGTTTGAGAAAGCTTGGCAGGTGTTGCTATCAGAAATATAGACGAGCGGTGGGACCTGTATCTCAAAAGGGTAAAGTACCGGCCCCATATGCCACAGGTGGTGTGTTCAAACTCAGCCCTGGCCAGAAACAATAAAAAAAAGAAATATAGATTGAAAGACATTTATGAAACAGTTAAATCCCTAGATCTCCTCTGCCTCTTCCTTGCCCAGGATGACTGCCTCTCTCCTACCCCAGCAGAAACCTAGAGGCTGTTCCTGTAACAAGTAAAATAAAGGATCTCTAAGAAGGACTTCAGGCACAGACAAGGCATTGGGCACTATAACAAAAATAGGGGAGTCAGTGGCTCAAGGCACACTAAATGCTTAATCCTAAAATGACATCTCTCTCTAAACTCCCTTCCACCATTGGCTCCCAGAACTGCAGCCACCAGAATTTTGTTCTCCAAACAAGAGATTAAGAATTTCTATTCTGAGTAAACTGTCAAGGTCAAATAGAAATTTTACTTAAAAATACAGTGTGTTCATCAACACACAAGTCACCAAAGATGGCCCCCAGTTCACATTATACATAGTTTAAACTCCAAGTTGATAAGCCTTACAAAGTAATGCTCAGGGTGTTCCATAGTTTTTGAAAAACTCTCTTTCAAACAGACTACCGAAGTTTATCAGACATTCCAGGAAAACCTCTAATTCAGATTGTTAAGCTTAAATAACACTATAAGCAGAAAGAGAGGGCTATAAAAAAGGGAAGTTCTTGGGAAACAAACAAGAGATCTGAAAATTAAAAACTGTAATAACAGAAATGAAAAACTAAAGTAAAGGAAGTATTGGAAAAATTTAAACCTGCTTTACACCACTCTCAGAAAGTAGAGTAAAAAGGTGATAAAGTATGAATAGCACCATGAAATGGCAATTCGTAGAAAAGGAAACCAGAATGGCCAATAGAGTTCTTAAATGTTCAACTTCATTACAACAACAATGAGATATTATTTCACATTTAGCAGCTTGGGGGAAATTTAAATGTCTGACAATTTCAAAAAACTGATATAGTTTGGGGAAGTATAAATTGGAGCTATTGCTTTGGATTTTCACATGTACTTTAGATAAGGTGTAATTTAAAACACACCAAATAAAAACACTAAAGGGAAGATGGAATAGATTGGAAATTTAAAAACTGTAAGCAAACTAATTCCCAGAGAAAATAAGAGAAAGTCTCAAATAAGAGAAAGATTCAACACGTATCTCTGCCCTTGGAGCATCTCTAGTTCTCCTCTAAGGAAAGGTGGAGGCTATTCGTAGTTCGGCTATAACTCTGCTTATGGCAGAGTCATCTCCAGGAGTGGGCTCTGTCTGCCTCTTCATCCACCCTGAAGGTGACTCAGGTGTCCTTCACTGACCGGGGTGAGGGAGTTTGGTTTTTCCTCCTCCCTCTGTGGTGTGAACAGAGACCCTTGACACCCTAAAAGAACACTCCATATGCTCTTTATGCTGAGATCCCCCAAGGATGCAGCCATATTGCAAGGGAAAACAAGGAGAGCACGTGCCTCTAACAGCGCTCACTCCTACGGGCAATGCACGCAGTGTCCTGGCTCAGATCTGTGGCAGGTGAAGGGTCTAAGTACTGCACCCTCCTCCTTTCCTTGTGCTGCCTCATTCTCTCCTCTCCTGGGGCTCTTTAAACTGCTCCTCCTCCCAACTTTGAGCCTTCCCTCCTTGCACAGACTACCACCTGTTCCTCCTCAGCAGTCGACCGTGTTTCCTCCGGTATCTACAATGTCTTCAAAACCTGGAGCATCGGTTGGGAGTCACAGCGGTTCCCTCCCAGCCCTTCTATGCAACTGAATGGAAAGAGTTGGAGGCAGAATGCCTGGAGATGGAGGAAAAGAAGAGGACAGGAGAGGAATAAGGACAGAAGCACAGAAGAGATTCTGTCCTGTAAAAGGGAATTCCCTCCCTCCCTCCCTCCTTTCCTTTCTTCCATCACTCTTGAGTAGTTTTTAAAAAGAAAAGGAAAAATTTTAAATTCAGACATTAGTTATCTTCCATTATATTAGTTTCCTATCTACCATAACTTTAAACTTAGTGTTTTACTAAGAGAGCTTCAGAGTCATTTCTAATCTTTCAGTTATAAAAGTTTAAAAAGGCTCCGCGCCTGTGGCTCAAGCGGCTAAGGCGCCAGCCACATACACCTAAGGTGGCGGGTTCGAATCCCCAGTCCAGGCCCACCAAACAACAATGACGGCTGCAACCAAAAAAATAGCCAGGCGTTGTGGCGGGCGCCTGTAGTCCCAGCTACTTGGGAGGCTGAGGCAGGAGACTCGCTTGAGCCCAGGAGTTGGAGGTTGCTGTGAGCGTGATGCCATGGCACTCTACCCAGGGGAACAGCTTGAGGCTCCGTCTCAAAATAAATAAATAAATAAAAGTTTAAAAAGCCCTTTTACCTGGCCTGGGAGGTAAATAACTGGATTAATTAGGGTTCTCTGAGAAACTGAATATATATATACATATATATATGTATGTATATATATAGCCACTCTGTCTCTCTCTCTATATATATATAGAGAGAGAGAGACGCGCGTTTAAGGAACAGGTTTTTTGTGGTTGTAGAGACTTGGCAAGTCCAAAATCTCATGAAGTAGGTTGGCAAGCTAGAGACTCAGGGAAAAGTTGCAGTTTGAGTTCGAAAGGAGTCTGCTAGCAGAATTCCTTATTGCTTGGGGGAGGCCAGTCTTATTTTATTAAGGTATTCAAATGATTGGCTGAGGGCCACCCACATACTAGAGGGCAATCTGCTTTACTCAAAGCACACTGGTTTAACTGTTAATCTCATCCAAAAATCAAAAACCTGTTAACCTGTTTAACTGTTAATCTCATCCAAAAATCAAAAACCTGTTAACCTGTTTAACTGTTAATCTCATCCAAAAGTCCTCACAGAAACATCCAAACTAATGTTTGACCATGGGTGCCACATGGCCCAGGCAAGTTGACAGATAAAATTAACCACCACAATAACCATTTATTTCATTTCCTGAGTTTGCCTCTGATAAAATTAACCGTCACAATAACCATTTATTTCATTTTGAGTTTACCTCCTCTGAAATTAACTATCACAATAACCATTTATTTCAGTTACTGAGGTTTCCTCTTCCGACTGGGATAGCTGGGGGAAGGACAGCCCTGCGACAGGTAACCACCAATTGATTTTCTATTTAGACTTTGCATGATTTTTTTTTTAAAATAAGAAAGAGAGAGAGAGAGAGAAAGACAAGGAGAAAAGAAGGATCAACATGCAAGTGTTGAACAAAGTATAGCAATCCAATGCAAATACATTTTTAAGTAAAAAAGCAGTAAGCTCAATCTTAAAAAGCTCACTGCATTTATAATGCAAAGCAAATAATGAAAACAGTTTACACTTATACAAACAAACAAATCATACAAGGCAATAAAATAGAAGAAACAACTCCAAAATTCATGAAGAAATTGACATAAGCACAACATTATTTTTAAATGATCTGATATCATTCATCCAATAAGTAATATTTATTCACTAATTCAATGATTATTGATTAATGTATATGTCAGACATCATATTAGGTAAGCACTGGGGACATAGTAAAAAGCAAGATAGACAGATGAAGTTCCTGCCCTCAAGGTGAGCATAATCTTGCATCAGAGAGAGAGCTTAAACATAAATCATAGAATGGAGTAATCAAAATTGCAATAAAGTAGTGGAAGAAAGTAGAGGACGCTGTAAGATGGACTCCCTAACTGAACCTGAGAGGGTAGGGTAGGCTTTCCTGAAGAATGTGTCAAATAGAAATAAAGTTTGGGATTTTAAAAGATAAGAAGGTAGAATACAAATGTCTAAGGTGAAATAAACCTCTGCTTCCAAATGGATGATCTAACTAGTGACAGGCTGTGCTTTCTCCCAAAACAATCAGAAAATCAGAACAAAATAAATTGAGCATCTCTTTTAAGGGAGAGGAGAGATCCTGAGTCCAGTAGAACTGGAAGAGCTGACTCCAGTGAGGGACAGCTGAGTTCTGCAGCCACAGAATTCGCTGATTCTGTGAACAGGCTGAAGCCTGATCACCACAGGCCTTGCACTATGGAAGGCCACTGCAGGGACAGAGACCAGCAGGGCTATTGGAGGAGACTTGGAAGGTCCTCACAGGTGGCCTGTCAAATTCTGGGGATGCACAAGGGCAAAGTCTAAAAATGGAAGCAGAAAGTGTCTGAAAACAGAACAGAGCCTTCAGAAATCTTGTGTAGACAAGATTAGAATTCTGGGCTCACCAGGGGAAGGAAGGGGCATGATTGCCCTCACCAGGGTAGACTACACCATGATTTCTGCTGAAAATCCTGAAGCAACGGGAATAAAATCAAGGCAGACTGAGCTTCACCAGGACTGCAACTCATCCTCAACTCAGCACAGTGCTGATGGGATTCAAGTAAACAGCTACTAATTAGAACTTAGGTGCTTCAAAAACAAACAAACAAACAAACAAAAAAAACCAAACAGAAATTAGGTGCTTCATAAAATTAATATTATTTTTATTTTGTATGGAAAAATAAATGGGCAAGAACATCAAAAACATTCTAGATTTAAAAAGATTCATGGGAAAAATTCATCCTAGCAGACTGTAAATGTACTAGTAACCAATTTGACACCCTTGGTTTACACAGGAATATTAATAATGAGAATATTAAAAAAGACCCACACTTTCCACTACACTGCAAAAAACTGTAGGTGGATTGAGAGTTAAATACTTTAAAAATAAAATCAAATAAACGCACATACTCAGAGAAAAGATTAGCATAGGGGAAATCACTTTTTGACTGTTGCCAGAACAGAAATGAAAACAAGATGGAAAGATTCATGACTGAGGCAAACTTTGATTGAATGAATACCAATAAAGCTAAAATTTTAAAATCTAAGCGTAGAAAAGGTGTTTGCACATAAAGATTAAAGTTCATTAACTAAGAGTGCAGAAAGTGCATATAAATGATTAAAAACCAACTGTCCATCAAACACATGTTTAAAAGCCAGTTCATACAAGAAGAAACACAATCTGTCAATCATGATTTAAAAAATACTCAGTCAACCTTGTTGGTAAAACAACTCTAAATTAAACCTACTGTGCAGTTTCATTTTGTAAGCAGAAGAGAATGAGAAAACTTTTAAAAAGTTATAAAAGCCAAAGCCTGCAAGTCTTCATGAAAGTAGATAAGCTTGTGCATTAATGACAGCAATGTAAATTGATCCAGTCCTCCTGAAGGGCAGAATGGTACTTTACTGAAAGAACCATAAATATGCCTAGCCCCTCACCAAATAACAGAATGTAACCTGAGGAAATAATGTTTAACAAGAAACAAAAGTAAACATGCCTAATGTTTATTTTATGAATGGAAAACCCTGGAAGAAAGCTAGGATCCCCACATTACAAATATATAGAAGCTAAGTATGGCATATCGAAATAATATACTCTAGTGATATGCTAAATATGATGAACATAAAGATGATATAAAAGCTGATAACCAGAATCTACAAAGAATTCATGCAAATCAGCAAGGAGAAAGTGAAATAACCCCATTAAAATGTAGGCAAAAGACATGAACAGAAACTTTCCAAGGAAGATAGTCTCATGTCCAACAAACACACTAAAAATGCTCAACATCTCTAATCATCAGAGGAATGCAAATCCAAACCACAATGAGATACCATGAAACTCCAGTGAAAACTCTCATCAAAAAATCCCTAAACAACAAGTGCTGGTGTGGATGATGAGAAAGGAGCACTTATACACTGTTGGTGGGACTGCAAACTAGTACAACCTGTATGGAAAGGAGTATGGAGATACCTCAAAGATCTAAAAGTAGACCTACATTTTGATCCAGCAATCTCACTACTAGGTATTTAACCCAAGGGGAAAAAACAGATTTTATCAAAAGGACACTTACACTCAAATGTTTACAGCAGCACAATTCACAATAGCAAAGATGTGGAAACAACCCAAGTGCTCATCAAAACATGGGCAGATTAATAAAACATGGTATATGCCTGCCATGAAGTACTACTCAGCCATTAAAAATGGTGATCTCGTATCTTTTATAATAACCTGGATGGAATTGGAGACCATTCTTCTAAGTGAACTATCACAAGAATGGGAAAACAAACACCACATATACTCAATACTAAATTAGAATTAGTCAATCGACACTTATGTACACATACGGAAGTAAAACTTAATAGAAATCAAGTAGGTGGGAGGGGGGAGAAGGGATCGGGTTAATTCACACCTAACTGGTACAATGCACACATTCTGGGTGAAGGGCACAGTTATATCTTTGACTTAAAATGTTTAATAGCAAATTATGTAATCAAAACATGGGTACTTCTGTAATATTCTGAATTAAAAAACATAAAAAAATGGAAAATGAAAAAATAAAGGAAAATGAAAAAATATAGGAAATAGAAAATATTTGGTTAAATCACATTACATAAAAGGAAGAATATCAAATGCAACATACATAGTCACTGTAACTATAAGAGACCCATTTATAGGTAAAGCTAGGAAAAGGACAGAAACACAGAATGTTTCTAGTTAAGACGAAAGATTTATAGCAAATTACCCTGTAAAACTGTTGAAACATTAGATTTTTTAAAAACCGTAATATTGCTATAATGAGATTTTCTTCACAAGCATTGAATTGGCTTATGGAAAAAGTTATTTTCTGCCCTCCTAACATGGGCAGATGACAGCGTTTCCATTTAGGAATGTGAGCTTTATTGAGACTGTATTTTGATAGAAAGATAAAAGACCAGAAGCAAATGAAGGACGACGTGGCTCACATCCCTCCAGGGGAATGTTCCGACTGAGAGTACTGGCAAAAAAGAATGTTTCCTAGTTAGTGAGCAGAAAGGAGCTGTGAGGTCCTAGCCACTGCCAGACAGTAATACGAGAAGAACTAGAGACGGTAGGGTTGTGTTTCTCCAAAGGATATGTTGAAGTTCTAACCCCTAGGACTTGTCACTGTCACTGAATTTGGAAACAGGGTCTTTGTGGATGTTATCAAGTGAAGAGGAGGTCGTACTGAATGACCCATAATCTAATGCCTGGAGTCCTAATAACGGGAGGAAAATTTGTACACAGGCAGACACTGGGAAAATACCATGTGACAAGGGAGGCAGAGATTAGGGTGACACACCTGTAAGCCAAGGAATGGCAAGGCAGCCGCCAAAGCTGAGACAGAAGCATTGGAAATTTTCTCCCTCAGAGCCTCCAGTGAGAACCAACCCTGCTGACGCCTTGGTAGCAAAACTCAATGGAAAGTAAGCAGGTGGGAGGGGGCAGGAGGGCTAAATGCACACCTCTACCGTACAGTGGTCACTATCCAGGAGAGGGGCACACTTGTAACTTTGACTCAAACTGTACAAAAGCAATTCATGGAACTGAAACATTTGTACCCGTGTAATCTGAAATAAAAAACAAATTATATGGCTTCCAATGTGCTTGACTCGGAACCCAAGTTGGAGTGATACTATTACACCTGAACTTAGACTTTGAAAGGGTTCCCTCAGTTTCCAAACTGATGAGAGGAGAGCGTGTAAACTACACACACACGTGGTTTGTTCTGAACACCTGCTCTCCTTCCAGGAGTCTGGAGTTCAGGTACATAGGAGGCAGAGGGAACTTTCATAACCAGCCCTTTCCCAGGATAAGTCATAGCCATGAGCCATGATACATGCTGAGTCCTGTGAGTCCTCCTGAGCCTGGCGGAGGTCTTGGGGACTTCCCAGCACAATGTTACTATTTATATATAATCAAATCATGTTGTCCTGTCTGAAAGTCCAGGCTTGTAAACTGTAGATTTACATGTTTTCTCCTTAAAGCCAGAATTTCCTTAAATAATATTTACTCATAAAATTAAGTGAAAGCAGCCTTCTGGTAAATGTGGAGGACCAAGAATAGCTAGTATCAGCCATTTCCACAGACCCGACACAATCCGGGGCCAAGAACCTCTAACTAAGAATCCATCATACTTTCTGGGAAGACCCAGACAGAAGCCATCAGGTCATCACCTCCTCCTGAGCCTCAAACAAACTAGTTTACTCAACCTGAACATTATCAAAATTTTTCAGATGCAGCTCAAGCTTAGTGGGAAAATTATAGCATTATATGCTTAAATTTTTAAAACTCTCAAATCAGTAGTGCAAACTCCAATTTTTTTTTTTTTTTGAGACAGAGCCTCAAGCTATCCCCCTGGGTAGAGTGCTATGGCATCACAGGTCATAGCAACCTCTAACTCCTGGGCTCATGCGAGTCTCCTGCCTCAGCCTCCCAAGTAGCTGGGACCACAGGCGCCTGCCACAACGCCCGGCTATTTTTTGGTTGCAGCCGTCATTGTTGTTTGGCGGGTCCGGGCTGGGGATTCGAACCCGCCACCTTAGGTGTACTTGGCTGGCCCCTTGCCAGTTGAGCTATAGGCGCTGAGCCACAAACTCCAATTTTTAATAAATTAGAAAAAGAATAGTAAGTTAAAGCAAGACAAAGAAAGGACATAATAAAGATAAAAGTAAAATTCAGTGTAATAGGAAACAGAAAAAGGGGAAAGAAAAACCAAGAGGTCTGAAAGCCGATTTTTGAAAAATACAAACAGATTAATATTCCTGTAGCTAGACTATTCAAATATAATAGCTACCAGGAATTAAAACTTACGAGTCAGGTACTACATAATGCTTTTAACATATTTATCTGTTTATCTTACATAATCCTAAATATAACCTTGCTTGGTAAGTAATTATGCCTAGTTGTAAAGATGACAAAAACTATGATTTATAGGTTTGGCTAATTTGTCCAAGGTCATATAGCAAGCGAACTTCAGATTTAGGCTTGAACCCAAATCTATCTGAAACTCAGACCTTCACCATTATACTATCCTAATTCCCGGTCCTAATGAGGATCCAGGGGTATCCCATCCAGTTCCCATTTTAGGAATGACTAATCTATCCCCCAGAAGCTAGGAATATCTGCCGCAGATGGGTCACAGTTGAACCTTTCACTGGAAATTGACCTTAACTTGCAAAGATCTGCTTCTTCCCCCAAGACTGGCTGATGCAGAAATTCATAACCATGGCCCTCTTCTTTAATTTGGGGCAACTACAAAGGCTATGGTAGTTCCAGAGCTCCTCCTAAGACGGAGACCTTACTTTTGTAGGTCAGTTAATCCTTGTGCCCAGTCCTGCCTTCCTCAATTCTCTACAGACCTTTCTCCCTTGGGCACTCCCTAATAAACTTCTGTACTCAAGTCTGTGTCTCTAAGCACGTTTCCTTGGACCCAATTAAGTCAGAGCCTTTTCATAGTATGTTTTCTTTTTATTAATAAATTGAGTATTGCTTTGATTTGAATGTTTCCTCCAAAACATATGTCAAAATGTAATTGCCATTCTGACAGTATTAAGAGGAGGGGCCTTTAGAGGTGATTAGGTCATGAGGGATTTTCTTCATGAATGGATAGTACCATTATTGTAGGATTAGGTTAGTTATCTCTGGACTTTAGTCCCCCTTTTTTCCTCTATCTCATATGCAATTACCCTCTCCAGCTCTCTCTCACCATGAGATAGATGCCTTCCACCCTGTGTCAATGCCACAAAAAGGGCCTTATCAAATGTGGACCCTTCATCTTTGACTTCCAAACCCCTAGAACTATGAGCCAAATAAACTTCTATCTATTATTTACACATTTCTCAATCTATGATATCCTGTTATCACAGCTGATAATGGGCTAAGGAAAATACCAAATTATAAACACATTAACATAATTATGCTCTGTGGGAAACAGTAAAACTAAAAAAGCAAACTAATGTAAAAATTTTTCTGAAAGTTTCCTGGTCTTGGGGTGGAAATCAGTAGCAGACAGCAGCAATCTCTGCTATGAGGAAAGTCTAGGTGAGAGGAATGAGGCAAAAGCAAGGCCCGTGAGGGATGCTGCTATGAGCTGTCAGCCACTGATGTGCCCTGCAGCTGGGGACTGAGTGGGTTTATCACTCTGACCAAGGGATCTGAGCAGAGCAACATAGTATATACTCCAGAACTATAGCATATAACTGAGCTCCACAGCAAGATGGCCTGTGTTCATATCCTAGTTTGACTATTCACTAGCTGTGTTACCTTGGGCTATTTAACCTTTTTGTGCCTCAGTTTCCTCATAGTAAAGTAGAGTGGAGATAATCTTAATTACAGTGGAACCTCCATAGTTGACCACCTCCTTAAGTTGACCTAATTTTCATAGACTGGACATGCAGCACATGTATGTATCAGTACAGTAAGCCTAGTTCCTTATGTTGACCACCTCCATACATTGACCAGTTTGCTACAATCCCTTGGGTAGTCAATTTAGGGAGGTTTTAATGTATTTATTGTTTGTTGAGTTACTGTACTCTTTTTGGAACAGTAGGTCCTAATCTGATAATGGGTTGTAAAATCAATGTGTGAGTTTCAGCATTTAAAAAAAATGAAATAGAATATGATAGATATTTTCATGATAACATGTTCTAAGAGCAAGCTATGGGGAAATAGGCACTGTCATATGTCTCTAGTGGCAGTGTTAAATGGTACAGTTGCTGTTGTGATGGACTGTCATAAAATGGTCCCTCATGTATCCTAGCTTCCTGTATTTATACCCTGGTTATTCTTCTTCCAAAAGAACCTGAACTAGACCTGTGACTTGCTTTGACCAACCAAATACAGTGGAGGAAAAGTTACATGACATCTAAGTCCATGCCTTAAGAAGCCCTGGAGTTTGTATTTCTGCTCACTGTGAAGCCAGGGCCATGTAAAATGTGCGCAGTGCTGCCTGAGGGACCACATCAGAGGAACATGCAGCTGAGGGTCAGTTTCGAGTGAGGCCATCTCCGATCTTTCAGCCCAAATTGAGACTTTGTGAACACACTGATTTGGCACCTCAAGTGGCAGAGATGAATTGTCTTAGCTGAGCCCTGCCCAGCCAACTCACAGAACTGTGATAAATACTAAAAATTGCTGTGTTTTAAACCATTAATATTTGGGATGATTTATTATGAAACCAAAGCCAACTGAAACAGGTATGGAAGAAAATTTGGTAATATTTAAGGAAACCACATATATATTTAATCTTTAACCTGTAATCCCCACATCTGGGGACTTACTCTGAAGCTATACACACAACAGTAACAAAACATTACAAGGTTACTCATTGTGTCATTATTTGTAACAGCAAGGTATTAGAGATGCCCTAAATGCTATGCAGGAGATATTAGTTAAATACACTTCATGGACTAGGCAGCTATAAAAGAGAATAAGGAAGATCTCTGTGTCTGATACACATATAGAATAATTTACAGGCTATATTAAGTATAAAATTCAAAGTTTAACGATGTGTATATAGATAGAGACAGATTATGTACATAGTATGCTACCTTTTGTATGAAAAGAAGAAAAAAATCATACACACATACATTTTTGCTAAAAGGAACATTGAAAGAACATTGGAGAAACTAATGACATGATAACCTGGTTACTTCCAGAGGTCGTGGAGATGGATTAAGGGACTAATCTGAACATATATTTTTATATGGTTTTGATTTTGAGCCATATTAAAGTTTTACATTTTTGAAAACAAAATAAAGTCAGCAAGGATGGGGTCAAATTCAGGCTGATTGTCTTGTCCTTTTTGATAATAGAACCTCCGTCGGGAGAAGAGTACATCTTTTGCTGGAATTGGTTTACAATGGCTCACTAGAGCTGATGTTCAATCTTCAGGAATTTTCTGATTCAGTTATTAACCTCCATTGTTCAGAATCACACTGTATTATTTATAATTAAGTAGATTATATACATAATATTTTTAAAGGATAACAAATAATGAAAATGCATCACTTCCTGATTTCTTTTGTTTGTGGGTTTTTTCCTTTTTTTTCTTGAGACAGAGTCTCACTCTGTTGCCCTAGGTAGAATGCCATGGCATCATCAGAGCTCATACAAATCTCAAACTCTTGAGCTCAAGTAATCCTCCTGCCTTAGCCACCCAGGTAGCTGGGACTACAGGCACCCACCACTATGTCCAGCTAATTTTCCTATTTTATTTTAATAGAGAGGGAGTGTCTTGCTGTTGCTCAGGCTGGTCTTGAACTTGTGGGGTCAAACAATTAACCTACCTCAGTCTCCCAGAATGCTAGGATTATAAGTGTGAGCCACCACACTTGGCCACTGCCTGATTTCTTAACTACATTCTCCTATTATACATGCCCTTGAGTTATTTATGTCCATTATATCTGGCATACATATCCTATAACAGTGTACTGCTGTTCAGCTCTTCCTAACTCTAGTCAGTGGCCCCACACTGGGGATGAGATCACTGGGAATATTTACACCATGGAATTAACAAACACTACAAATCAGGACTTGATTCTTGTTTTATTAAGAAAGACATAGAGAACGTTGTAATGAGGCAGATTATTTAAAAGCAGGTCAGCCAGTAGTCATTACATTGTAAAAGGTACCAACGATTGAGGAAATATTCTTGCATTATTTGATAGTTATCACTCAATTCAGTGAAGAAGGAATCACACTGACAAATACAGTTCTGACAAATGCTTTCCTGTTTCATTTCCATTTTGTGAATGTAAACAGGTATCAACCTGCATTTATGTCAGAACCACTTACTAACCAATTTCAACCATAGGTTGGCTACAGATGTAAGTCTGGCAAAAATTGTTGAAATATTCTTTAAGGCTTGGCACCCGTGGCTCAAGTAGCTAAGGCACCAGCCACGTACACTCAAGGTGGCAGGTTTGAATCCAGCCTGGGCCGCCAAACAACAATGCTGCAACCAAAAAATAGCTGGGCATTGTGGCGGGCGCCTGTGGTCCCAGCTACTTGGGAGGCTGAGGCAGGAGACTCGCTTGAGCCCAGGAGTTGGAGGTTGCTGTGAGCTGTGATGCCACAGCATGCTACCCAGGGGGACAGCTTGAGGCTCCTGCCTCCAAAAAAAAAAAAAAAAGAAATATTCTTTAAGAATCAATTGGCTATTTAGAAACATAATAGAGTTGTATGTTTTATTATTATTTGCAATTTTTGTGGTATCTAACCATTACAGCAGCAAAATTTATAATAATCGCACACACATATGTAAACTTTTTTTTCCTGAGAGATGGTTGCTCCATATTTAACAACATATGGTGGACATCAAGCATGCTATGATGTGGTAATAAAATATTGTATGTCTCCCTTTTTAAAAAAATGTGCTATAGTTTGTACTGTATGAGAGCGAATGCCTGTCTTGGGACAGGTGCTTGTGTGTCAGATTCAATGGTTACCTAACTGGATGACCAGGAAAGGCCTTTACACACACTTGGGCAGATCAAGTCTCCTTGGGGCTCTCCTGGGAAGCCAGTTCCATCTCCGGCCCAACTGAAGTATTAGTGAACCTAAGTGACTAAGTTAGTGATTACTGTCCTGGCAGACTGAGGGGTATGGGAGACTTTCCCTATGGAGAAGGTAAAGCTCCTGAAAGGGACCTGAGCATACAGAGTGAGGCCAAAATCCGAATGCGACCATCAGGTGAGTGGTGGGCATGAGATGCTCACTCCCTGAGGACAGAAGGGAAAGGAGTCCTTTCCCCTGGGCTGTTCTTTTTTTTTTTTGAGACAAAGCCTCAAGCTGTCACCTTGGGTTGATGGCTGTGGCATCACAGCTCATAGCAACCCCTGACTCCTGGGCTCAAGCGATTCTCTTGCCTCAGTCTTCTAAATAGCTGGGACTACAGGCGCCCTTCACAACACCTGGCTATTTTTTGGTTGCAGCCATCATTGTTTGGTGGCCCTGGGCTGCATTTGAACCTGCCAGTTCCAGTATATGTGGCTGGTGCCTTAGCTGCTTAGCTGCTTGAGCCACAGGTGCTGAGCCAGAAGAAATGCTTTTTTTTTTTTTCTTTTCTGGCGGGGGCTGGGTTTGAACCTGCCACCCCCAGCATATGGGGCCAGCGCCCTACCCTTTTGAGCCACAGGCGCTGCCCCAGAATGGGCTGTTCTATTAAGATGGGCTGGGGCTGTGAGGTGGAGTCCAGCCAAGGAAGGTGAACATGGTGGCTTCTATGCTGCAAGGCCACCTCCTCCCCCAGCCCTGAGAGAACACTTGTCTCTGGGGAAGGAAGCAAGTATCAGAAAGCAGGTACTGGGGTGGGGGGGGGTTGAGAGAGGATAAGCAGGCTGTGGGAGGGGAGGGTTCAAGCCAAAGGTGTGCAAATAACTTAGGAGAGAAGACAAAGTGGCACACGACCTAAGGATGCTCAATAATTTGCTCCTTGCAGAACTTCTTTTCCTTGGCTTTTAAGATCTGCCATCCGATCCTCTGATAGCTCCTGCTCGGTCCACCCAAGAGTGAGGAACAGAGCTCAAGTGGCAAGGCACATTGCCGATAAGTGAATAAAGCCTTGGAAAGATCTAGAAATTGTTCTGACTTTATTTCTTATGAAATGATAGGAGGAAAAAGAAACTTTGACCTCCAGACTCTAGGGAGAGGGCACGAGGGGAAGTGCTGATTTAGCTGTGGTTTGGGGTGAGATAGGAAGGCCTTAGAGCCAGGGAACAGTCAGTACTGTTGACTGAGGGCTGGGACAGGCCCTTCTGAGTCCTCCCGACTTGGGCAAGGGCCCAGGGCAGTTTAGATCAGATGACGAGCGCCATCTGCAGGTAGACAGCGGGCGGCAGGAGAAGACCTCCCAAGACTGTTTAGCATTAGTACAGATGGAAAATAAAAGCCTGGTAAACTCTCCCTGGCCCAGTTTATTCTGAAATTCAGCTTCATTGTGATTGAGACAATGTGCAAGGTCCAGCCCCCAGGGGAGAGCAGCTCTAATTTTGGCACAGTCTAAGAGACCCTTCTACACTGGTCAGAATTACCTGCTTCTGAGCTTCCTCTCCCCCTTGCTGCTGATGCACTTGGGAGGGTCCTGCTCCTAAAGCTAAGGCCACCAGGAATCCCACCACCTTCTCCCACTACCAGGATCTTCAGCCTTCCCTTCACTTCTTTTATCAACACTTAAGCGTATGTACGACTCTTCTATCTTAAAAACATTTTAAAATCCCGGAAACCAAACAAGAACTCCCCAGTCCTGTTACCCTACACCCTGAGGCCTAAGTCACTGCTGGGAAGAGCTAGCTACACCTGCTGCCTCCTGCCCTCCCTCTCTGTCTTCTCCCTCTCCTCCTTCTCATTGCCACCCTCCTCTTCCCCCCTCACCAGGAGGCAGTGCTTGCCAGGTCCCAGCAGCCCAACAGCCACTTCTCTGACCTGAGGAAACACAGCACTGGAATGGTGACCCCTCCCTGGGACTTGTAGCACTGTGTCATCATGCGTCAAAGATATACACATCACCAGCCTCTTTTCCACCTCTCTGGCCACCCCACCATCCTCTTATCTCATAGAAGCTACTATTGTTGGGCCACTTGCTCTGGCCATCCACAGGTGACCAAGGAGTCATCCTTGAGCTTTCCTTCTCCCCTGACTCGGATCCTGGAACAAGTCCTGCGTTCAGTGTCAGTTTAGAATCCACCCTTTCTCTGTCCTTCCTCTGCCTGCAGCACCCTGGT
>NW_003852484.1:3213846-3217020 GCF_000181295.1 Otolemur garnettii | reverse complement strand
TTTCTTCAATTTAATATTATACATATAGCATGTCTACAAAACAATCTCAAACAACCTTATTAAAAGACAAGAAGACCAAAGCTTTGTAAGTAAAGGGTAGTAGGCCTGGTGTGGTGGCTCAGGCCTGTAATCCCAGCTCTTTGGGAGGTAGAGGTGGGTGTGTCTTCTGAGCTCAGGAGTTCAAGACCAGCCTGAGCAACAGCCAGACCCTATCTCTAAAAAATAGTCAGCCGTTATGCCAGGGGCCTGTAGTTCCAGTTGCTTGGAAAGCTGAGGCAAGAGGATCACTGGAGCCCAAGAGTTTGAGGTTGCTATGAGGCCACAGCACTCCACCAAGAGCAAAGAAGTGAGACTCTCTTTCAAATAAATAAAGTGTAGTAAGGATTATGCTCACTATTAACAAATAAGTTGAAAGATAGAATTCAAATCCATGTCTGCTTGCTATGTTCTGTTTTAAGTACACATGGTCTCTTTTTGATTGATGATAATGAAGCCTATAGAAATCACAGCTGAATTTTGTAAATAAAGATTGCTTGTCACTTGGCTTTTTATCTTTTCTTTGTTGGACGTTTCAGTCCGGCAGAGGGTTCTGGAGAGAAGGAATCATGAGTTAGTATTGCCAGGAAAAGGAACTTTCCAGTTAACTCTCCAGTTGCCCACAGCCCCGGATAAAGTCCATGATGGTGTAGAAGAGAAAACTTTGACTGAGGTAGGTAAACTGAGGGGGGCTAAAAAGGGGTTGGGGTGTTCTGAAAAGGAGTATGAGATGGGAAATGCAAAGAGGAGAATATAGTGGAATGAGAAGTATGAATCAGTTTGGGGTGAGAGAGGCAGATTGTGGGTGTAGAGGGAACAAAGGCAGTGATAGGGCAGTGTGGGATAATGAGGGAGATGGCAATTTTGTTTGACATTAGAGACCTTTGGAAAAGTTAAGACTTGGGAGTGTGGGCGGCTCCTGTGGCTCAGTGGGTAGGACGCCAGCCCCATATACCGAGGGTTGCGGGTTCAAACCCGGCCCCAGCCACACTGCAACAAAAAAATAGCTGGTCGTTGTGGCGGGCGCCTGTGATCCCAGCTACTCCGGAGGCTGAGGCAGGAGAATCACCTACGCCCGGGAGTTGGAAGTTGCCGTGAGCTGTGTGGTGCCATAGCACTCTACCCAGAGGGATAAAGTGAGACTCTGTCTCTACCAAAAAAAAAAAAAGACTTGGGAGTCATAATAACAGTGGTGGTTCATGTTGTAAAACTTGGTGTCTGTTTCCCTGGGTTCTTTATAACCTGAAACTTGCTATATTTGACATATTTTTATGTCATTTTGAGGAAACAGCAATTATACTACCTGTATTAAGTATTTCTACAGTTGTAAAATGGAATAGTGATAGAGTGATAGTATCCAGCTTCTTGGATTGTTGGATTGCTGTGAGCGCTAAAGGAGAGGGCCAGAATAAAGCACAGGGCACGGTGCTCATTACGTGGGAAACACGAAAGGTTAAACTGGGAAAATCATGGGCTAAGTTGTTTTCTGAGTCCAGTCTTACCCCATTCCCCAAACAATTGTTGTTAATTGAGGTTTTGTTACTTGTGTCTCATTTCCATCAGTGACATTTGAGACTAGCCAGTGAACATGCGCCTACACATAGCCCCAGGTGCATTCAGGAGCACCGGTGTTCTGAACTCTCCATTGTAGTTTCTGTTTACTGTACATCTGAGGGTTGGAGCATTTTCTTAATGTAAAGACAATGTGACTAATATAATGATGCTACTTTGTTGTTTGGGTTTCAGGAATCCACGTTTAAAGAAGATGTCAGAAAACCAGGTAAGGGCTCAGCACCTGTAGCTCAGCAGCTTGGGTGCCGGCCATATACACCTGGGCTGGTGGGTTTGAACCCTGCCTGGATCTGCCAAACAACAATGACAACTACAACAAAAAAAATAGCCAGGCATTGTGGCAGGCACGTATAGTCCCAGCTACTTGGGAGGCGGAGGTGAGAGGATAGTGTAAGCCCAAGAGTTGGAGGTTGCTGTGGACTGTGATGCCCTGGTACTCTAGTGCGGGTGATGTAGTAAGACTCTATATCCAAAAAACCCCAGGTAAGGTCTCAGTAGAGATGACTCTGACATTCACTAGGCAGTTTTGCTTTTATTAAAGCACTTGAGGGAGTCATCCCTCTCTTCTGGACTAACACAATGCAGGGTTAGTTCTGTGTGGAGCGGGCGTGGGGTGTATCATCTACATCTTCTGAACCTGCTGTGTAGAGGGTAGAGACACGCAGCTTCTTAAGCTCTTAGGTCTCAGGTCAGGGAGATGGAACAGCTCTCTGGGAAGTGGAATATGCCTTGCAATTGAGAGGAGGGCAAAGAAGTGCCTGGGAGCTGGTGATGAACTGGCCCATTATGCCACCTGATGTCCTAAACATGCAACTGGTGTCCATAGGTAAGCATCCTGTTATAAAGGGGAGGACATGACCAGGCTGCATGAGTTCAGAAGGGGAGATAAAGTGGTGCTTACACCCAACTCTGAGGGGAAAGGAATTTGAAATAATGGATAAACACTACCCTTTAAAATGGAAGTTGTCTTATGACATGTAGTTTTCTGCAGCTTTCTCTTTTGAAAACACAACTAGAGTATGAGAGCTGCCTTTACTTTGGATAGACCGTATAGATTGTTTTCCTGTAACGCACACGTACAATTAAACTGCATATATATGTGGCTTTCTTAGGAAGGTCAAGAATCTTATGTGATAGGAATTTTTTGTCTCTTTAGAATAATTCCTGCTTTCCACTTTTTGGATTTGGAATTGGCCTGCCCATTCCCACTGTTTATTGTTGTGACCCCCTAATCTTTATCTTTTTTCTTGGAAGATGTCTAAGTACTTTCCTCTCAAGCTCAATTTCAGACCAGGAAGTGGTTTTGTATGTTTATCTTTATACTTGTGCTGTATTCCTGGATGTAAAGCTCAATCAAGTCTGCATTTCTTATGGTTTCATGGCTTTTACCCCATCTCTGTCTTACCTGAATTATCAGTGCTTATACCTCAAATGTGTTCTCACTGAACCCCGCTCCACCAATGGACTTTCGATGTCCTGGAGATTTTAGACCTGTTTTCTATCCTGTTTTTACCTGATCCAGACTCTAAGCATAGTAACCAGCCAGGAAGTTGGATGGCCTTCAAC
>NW_003852484.1:3211473-3213096 GCF_000181295.1 Otolemur garnettii | reverse complement strand
TTTTTTTTTTTTTTTGCAGTTTTTGCTGGAGCTGGGCTCAAACCCACCACTCCCAGTATATGGAGATGGTGCCCTACTCCTTGAGCCATGGGCACCACCCCTCATTTCTCTTAAAGAACAAAATCAGCCTGCCCTTCACATACTAGAAATTTTAGGCATTCCTCCTCTGTAAGCTTTCACATCTGCTGGTCAGAGAGACCTGTTAATTTTCTTCTAAATTCTTTGCCACCCATCCTTCTCTCACCACAGACCCTCCCTTTTTACCTCTCAAATTCAGCATAGCAGGAGCCACCTGCTTGCTCACTCTGTATCTGGTACCCTTCTGAAATTGCACCAGTCCTTTGCACTACAGGGTATATAAATGTCCTGGCATCCTTTTCATGGGAAATGTCCATGACTCACCCTTACCACCAACTATGAGATAAAATCCAGACCATATTCTGGACCTAGTCTATTTTTCTGTCCTTGCTTCCTCCATCTCTGCACAGAAATGCTCCTTTTGTGCTCCATCAATCAAATCACCATTTTCTTTTTTTTTTCAAATCACCATTTTCTAAGTAGTCTGTTGCAGTCACATGACTCTTCCTCTGTTTCTGCTTCTCACACTACTCTCTGTCCCACTTCTCTACCCAATTCAGTTTGCCCTTGAAGAGCTGTTCGACTTCCTCCTCTTCTTAAAGCATTTCCAGGACAGCCCAGCTCCCTATTTCTTTCTGGGATCCTGGCTTGATTGTTGATGCTCTTTATTTGTCAGTTACGAAGCCTCTCTTGTGATGAAGCTTTGAACAGTCATAGAATTATAAAACTCTATTGCTGGAGCGACTCCTACTGTTCAGTTCACTTAGTCCAATACCCTCGTTTTATAATTAAAAGACTTGCCCAAGGTCACATTCCTGAGAGTACGAGTCATGGCTTGAACATACATGGCCTCCTCCCTAGCCAAGTAGTTATTCTGAATTACCATGCCAGTCTCATTTAATGCTAATGTATGTTGTTATTTTATCCTTAAGCTGTTTTGTATTCAGCATGAGCATATGTGCATGATGTCATAGCCAGCACACAACAAGATGACCTAACTGTTATAACAAATGACTGCACAATACAAGTTAATTTTCCCTTCACATCACAGTTCAGTGTAGTCAGCAGCTGGGCTGGTAGGGGCAGTATGGACTGCATCGTGCACTCATTCAAGGACCCAGGCACCTTCCATCTCTTGACACCATTGTGCTTAATGTGTGAGCTGTAAGGTCACTGTAAGGGAAAACAGGAATTCCTATAAAGGTGATTTATATTGGCCATGCTTAGAAGTGGAATTCACCACTTTCACCATAGCCATTAGCTCCTGGAACACTACTGTAGCACTGGAACTGCAGGAAATTTGAGAAATGTTGCCCAAGAAGAAAACAAAATAGATGTGGTGAGCACAGGATTTTACTCTGCCAGAGTAGATATTTATACATGTTTTTCCCTTTCTCCTTCTTATATGCCTCCATGAGAAAATCGGTAAGTTTTGGCATTCACACCTCTCTGTACATGCAGTGTCTTGAACATAACAAGGGCCCCTACTGAAGGGTTCATAGAGTGTCTAAAAATCATATCATACACACCAGGCTTTACTGGACA
>NW_003852484.1:3209741-3211074 GCF_000181295.1 Otolemur garnettii | reverse complement strand
AGCTTAGTTCAGTAATTATCCTATAATATGATACTGTGCTAGAAACACATGTCAAGTGCAAGGAAAGATAGGGCAGGATCCTCAGAGAGACAGGCAGAAAGAGTATTATAAAATTGAACTACAATTATGTATAATTTTCATATCAAATTCATATATACTAATAGTCTTAAAATGCAAATCATTTCATAAGTGGCTATTTCTTTACTTAGGTATGGGAAATGAATTTTTTTCTTATTGGTAATAATTTTGCACAAATTTTAATAATTGATCTCCATAAAAGGTTAATTTATATATCTCCCAGGAATAAATGAAAATCTTTTTTTCTCATAATGCTTAAAAATGATGATCTTAAATGAGGATCTTAAAAATAAGGACCTAGTTTGTCAACATGAAAATGGAAGAAAATTGAACTTAAATAATAACAATAGACAGTTAAATCCTACATATTGTTTTAATTAAATAAAGGGAACACCATCCAAGATTTCTTTTAATGTGAGTTAGTGAAGAGATTGGGAAGGAAAGAGGTCAGTGTCTTATGATCACTTACTTTGCTGAGACTATGATAGATAATGATAGTAACTGACACTTTTTTTGTGTCCCCAAAATCAGATGTGTCAGAAGAATTCAATAGAAAAGTTTCCCTCAAAGAAGGATCAGAAGAAATGGAAGATACACCGAAAGAATGTGAAAATATTCCCTCTTTGGTGGCATTTGAAAATCTCAAGGCAAATGTGACTGACATGATGTTAATCTTATTGGTGCAGCTCATAAGTGGCCTGTCTAACGAAGACTTTGATGTGGAAGTACTACCAGATTCTGATGTCGCTGTAGTTACCTTTAAAAAACATATAGGTAAGGTCAGGTGACACTTCACATGCCAGTCCTTTTTGCACCACACCTTGGGACTTGGGATACTTCATTAATGAAACATCTCTGTTATTTGGACTCTTTCTAGTAGCTACTAAGAGCGATTCTTAGTTAATACAGATGCTTTTTAATTTGGAAAGAGAAGCAAATTAGTTTTGAAATCAAATTCTTTTGTGTATAATGGAATGAATTTTGCATGTGTTCTTTGCATCAGAGAGAGAAAGAGAGATGGAGAAAGAGAGCGTCAGGGAGGAGAGAGACAAAGTAAGGGATTCCAGGTAAAGGGGTCAGTATTTCCCCACATGTTATCTCATTGGGAGAAGTAAATGTTGATCTTTGTTACCAAAATGGACTTACTGGGAGGTAGTAAGAGTACACCACACTCACACAGTGCTTATTATAAGTTAGGTACTATGTTAAGGTCTTTACATGTATTAATTGGTTCCTTCAACAACCTTATGGGATT
>NW_003852484.1:3206477-3208619 GCF_000181295.1 Otolemur garnettii | reverse complement strand
TAATTATTGCTTTAAAGGAGACAGGTGGGCTGTGTCCTACAGGATGAGTTGGACCAAGATTAAAAATGGGAGAGGGGCATTTTAGACAATGTACTGATAAGACACCACACACACACACAAAAAGAGAGAGACAGAGGAGGGTTTTCAAAATAGTGACTAGTTTTTGTGGCAGCGCGGAAATAAGATGAATGGTGGAATATCCACAGGTGATGCTTGGAAATTAGTTGGGAATCAAATAGCCAAGGGCATAGGAGTGTGGCTGAGGAGTGTGAATGGTATCTGTAGGTAATGGGGAGCCACTGAAGAGAGAATGAGATGAGGAAATTCACAGAGAACCCCTCCAGAGGGGTGGTGAAGGTGGTGAGCATTGTGACAGGAGGTGGAGACACAGCCCAGTGATTTTAATCCAGGTAAGACATTTATATGTAGGTTATTTGGAGACTAGGAGTTTTAAAATTGTGAATTTTCATGTAGGTATTTAAAATTTTTTTTGCTTTTTTGAGACAGAGTCTTACTTTTTGCTCTAGGTAGAGTACTGTGGCATCATAGCTCACTGCAACCTCAAACTCATCTTGGGCTTGAGCAGTCCTGTTGCCTTAGCCTCCCAAGTAGCTGGGATTATAAGTACCCACCACAATGCCAGGCTAGTTTTTCTATTTGTAGTAGAGATGGGGTCTCAGTCTTTCTCAGGCTGGTCTCCAACTCCTGAGCTCAAGCAAACCATGCAGGTTGACCTCCTAGGGTGCTAGGATTACAGGCATGAGCCACTGCACCCGGCCAGGTGTTAAAATCTTGTGTGTGAAAATAGAGTGCTTGATTCTCCCCTTTATCTCATTAACTAGTCAGAGAGTTATCAAGATACCATCATATTTTCCTGATATGTTGTTGTTGTTGTTTGTAGATACCATGAAGTTTGTTGAGGATTGCGCCCAGCACCACTCCACTAAACAACTCCAGCTTTCTCCAAGACTTCTGGAAGTGACCAAAACAATCAGGGTTGAAAACCTGCCTCCCAGTGTTGATGAATACAGTTTACAACTTTTCTTTGAAAATCCTTTCCATGGAGGGGGAAGAGTTGCCAATATCGAATGTTTTCCCAAGGAGAGTTCGGCTCTGATAGAATTTTTTGACAGAAAAGGTAATATTTACTAGCCTATCATCCTTGGCATCATCTAGGCCATTTTTAGCAGGGATTAACAACTATCAATTTAATTTTGATGCCTTTCATATAAATGATAAAGCTATTTCCTTGGAAGTTGAATTAATAATTCTGTTCATCTGTTTAATGACGCCAGTGATTCAAACTTTAGAGAAAAAAACATTGCATTTTTGAAAGATGTAGAAGGATTCTCTTATGAGTCTCCACCTATGATTCCTGGAATTTTTGAAATACTGAATTTTAAAGAAGTGATTTCTGTTTTAGCCACATGCTTAGTGGAAACTCAAATCAATCTGAATAAAGTTAGGTAAAGAAACACTCAGCAACATACACAGTTCCTATAAAAGTGTCACTATTTCCCTTTCACCTGCCATTGTCATCATTCAGAAATTAATAGCAGCAGTTCAAAATGAGCAGTGGATGGCTGCTGGACTATAGTTTGTAGTGACCTATGAAAATCACATCCAGATAAACCTTTATAGAAATGCTTCTGAGTGTTTTGTGGACATATGGCAGTTCTCTGAGCATACTCGAAGTCAGCTTGGAGATTCCATCGTGATTAGAGGTCAAGGCTGAGCCGTAAGAACTAAGTGGCCAGACTTCTTTGGAAAGAAGGAACACCTGGGATTAATCAGGGTGGGGCATGTAAATTGTTTCAACAGGGCTCTTGGAGGAACCTCTCTTTTCCTAACTCACTGTGTATGAGTGGGGAAAATAGAAGTGAAGGTATGGTTTGGATTGAAACAGAATAAAAGACCTCATACTCTTGGGGCCAGGAGACAAGAACTTCTGTCACATATTCAAATTTCCAGCAGCCTGGTTCTGTGCCCCGGGAGAGAGGAACATAAAGTTGTCTACCCTAGAAATTAACTTCCAAGCTTATGGGGCAAATGGACAATCCCCAGGCTCTCAAAGATCTTGAGGGCATGGGGCTGTTGGGTGTGTCCTGGAATTTCTATGTTGTGTGTATATAACTAATAATA
>NW_003852484.1:3204424-3205750 GCF_000181295.1 Otolemur garnettii | reverse complement strand
TTCAGGATCCTCTTAGAAGCCTGCACAGTTAGATATAGTCACTTTGTCTTCACAGCTGAGGAAACAGGATGGAAACTTTGAGGCATATTATGGTGACATCTGTGATAGGTCTTGGGGCAGACAAACCTGAGATTGAAACTTGGCTTTGGTGCTTATCTAGCTTTGGGTCTTGGAGAAGTTACTTTATCCCATGGAAGCTTCTGTTTCCTCATCTGTAATGGGGCTGCATGCACACTGTCTGGGTGATGGGTATACTTGTTACTTTGACTCAAGCTGGAGAAGAGCAATTCATGTAACCAAAACATTTGTACCCCTGTAATAATGTGAGATTTTAAAAATGGGGCTCACATTATGACTGAGCTGAGAGGACTGTGAGGATGAAATGACAGAACAGCTGTGAAGTGCGTGGCACATGGTGATGCCCGGAACATGTCAGCGGTCCCTGGTACAGATCAGGTTCAGAGCCTCCACACAGCCATATTGGGATATTGAGGGTAGGTGTTGGAGTCTCTAGAAGCCACGTTCTTTCTGACAGCAGCCCCATGACCCAATCTCACTCAAGGCGAGGCTATTTTTAACATCTTTCTGTGAAAGATACCTTTTTATCCAGGTCATTACTAAAGATTGTTCTAGTTCTCTTACTCCTGCTACCCCTTGCAATGCCTGAGAGTATACGTGCAATGAGGAGAGGATTAGAAGGGAAGAGGAGCACACACACTCACACGTGTGTGCCCACACACACACTGACATACATACTCACACACACTGGAGGGACTATCTGTTGAAAGTGGCAGGAGCCTAAAGAGGTGAGGGTCCTGCTGAAGCATAGTCTCTGGGGTTGAGCTCTCTGAGAGCTATGATGGTGATGTGGGTTGGGTAGAAAGGCAAGAGGATGGTCTTTAGGCAGACACTGAATTTTAGCTCAGATATTTGCAGCGTGCATAACCCTGTTCGAGTTACCTTGCCTTTTCTAGCCTCAGTTTTAGCATTTGCAGATAGGGATGTTATTAACAGTATCTGTAACTCACATAGTTGTTGTGAGGATGAAATGAATTAAATATATTTAAAGCACTTAGAATAATGTCTGACACTTGATAAGCCATAATAATTTATTATTCTCCTCTTTTTAGAGGTATTAATGGAATCTAAGTCATGTGAAGCTTAAAACTGTAGGAGTGTACAAAAATGTACAAATAGCATATCACTTAGCCCAGCTTCACTTTGAGCACCATAATATTTTTTTACACTGGGGCAAACATTTTCTCCGTGTTTGAGAATTGGAGAATATGTCTAAGAAGACTGCTAAGGCCTTGTGGATGCATCTAA
>NW_003852484.1:3176188-3201363 GCF_000181295.1 Otolemur garnettii | reverse complement strand
GATCCAAGGGAGACGATCCCAAGTTCAGTTTCTCAAACCCAGTGGGTTTCCTTAGACAATTGGGCTATTTACCAAATCACTCACTAGTAGAGCATGGCCAATGATTTGTGAGAACGGAAAGGGTATTGAGGTCAGATCAGTAGGCTTCTACTAAATGTGAAAATCCATAATACCACATGTTTAGATGGAACTTTTAACCTTTTTTAGTGCTTTTACCTCTGCCACATTTTGGGAAATCTAAGGTTCATTTCCCATCCAATTTAGTGATTGCAGGTACAGAACAATTAGAGCACAGGGTGTGCAGAGGACAGGAATCTTGTCCCTGGTACTGAGTGAGCGTGAGCTTGGGGACTAGAATCCAAGGGTCCATCAGTGCCCATCTCCAATGAGGAAATGTGGGGAGGGAAAGTGGAAGGTGGACCTGAGAATATTCCAGGTGCCAGGTATTTTATGGGGGCAATTCTTATAGGCTGCAGGGCTGCGGGTGTGTTGTAGGGTGGGATGGGGGATTAATATGTTATTTAAAAGGTATTTAACAGCCTTTTCAACATATTAGCCTGTAACTAATGAGAACAGCAGGCTCTGTATAGGGTTGGAAGCTGCCTGCTGTGGTAGGCATTACTAATTTAATTGGAGGATTTGGGGGAGTCCTTTGGAGCGATTCTTGACACGGAGTGTGGGGGAGGTGGTAAGACCGCTGGGGGAGAGAGTCAGGGCAGCACATTTTTACCACCCAATAGGAACATTTTTCTGTATTGTAATAATTGGCATGGCCACAGTTGTGGCCTCCCGTGCATATTAACCACAACCTTTCTCTCCTGGCTGGAGGCAACATACTCTGGGCTGCCAGATAGAGGCTGGGACAGAAAATAGTGAACGACTACCTATCCACAGACACTGCTGGGCTCTTCTTTGCCCTGGTTTTTAACAGGAAGATAGCTTAGTACAATACACCTAAAAAAAACCCCCAATATCACCACATAATGAAAGTTACAAAAGCCTGAATGTTTTATTCAGAGATCAAAGTCCTACATTATCAGCACAGGCGTCATTTGTTGTCACTGTCTTTAAACACGACACAGTTGGATATTCTTTAATCAAGGTTGTCTAACCCGCAGCCCAGCCTGTGGCCCAGGATGGCTATGAACATGGCCCAACACAAAATCATAAACTTACTTAAAACATTATGAGATTTTTGGTGGAACTCGATTGCATGGTTGTTGAGCATGAACTTTGTGTACAACAATGTCATGTCGAAATGGCATAGAACATAAACATACTTTATCTCCATATTTGTACCCATGGGTAGCTTCAGTTCTGTAGCAGTGTGTGAATTCCAGTGAGCTATCGTCCAAGTGCAGGCAGTGAATTGACACCATCAGACATTACGTTTGCTCATGGTGACTTGGTGAGACAGTGGTTATCAATAATACACCAATCTACCATCTACCAAATGCAACATTAGGTATTTAGTATTATTTAGAAGGCAAGTAAGCATTCTTCTTTGACAATTAAGGGCACTTCTACACCTGGAAACACCTTACACATCACCTATCCTCCCACGCTTTACAATCAGCCCTCCACCTCGCCCTGCCTGGGCAGCCAAGATATGGGAAGGGCCAAAACTTACTTCCTATTTTCTTATCAATTAATTTTCTTTTCTTTTCCTTTTTTTTTTTTTTTGGTGTCCCTGGGTGGTATCAATTAATTTTCATAATAAAAGTAATACAGTCCCTTATCTATTGTTAGTTTTTTAATCCCATGATTGCTACAAAGTATCAAAAGAAAACAGATACCACAAAAAGAAAAATTACGGGTGAAGGAAGATTGTTCAATGAAAAGTGGACAGATGCCTACTTCTTTTTAATCAAGGCAAATAGTAAGGCACTTTGCTTTATTTGTAGGGAATTTGTCCAAGTTTTCAAAGACTATAATCTGAAAAGGCATTTATGTAAAAATCTGCTGCCAAATTCAATGGGTATAAAGGATTATGTTGTAAGGACAAAATAGCAGAACTGATAAAAAGTCTGTCTTCTGACCAAAAATTGTTTTTAAAATTATAACTCAGATTTCATGGTAAAAGCTAGTTCTCTGGTAGCATATTTAATAGCAAAAAAAAAAAAAAAAGAAAGAAAAATTCAAAACCATTTACCAATGGTGAGTTTATTAAGCATAGAAAGCATGGCAAATATAATTTGCCCTGAAAAAAGAATATTTCTTTCTTTCTACTTAGAGAATATTTCTAAAATCAGTTTGCCTCACTAGTATAGCCAGGTGAATTGAAAAAATTGGAAAAATCTATCAAAAGAAATTTGGAGAGTATAGCTGCTAATTTTAAATTTTATGCTTTGAATTAAATTTATAACAGTAATGCTACAAATTTGTCATATTGATGATGACTATAAAGTCACTGAAGACATGGCTTCTTTAGTGCAATTAAAAGACACAACTAAACCAAGAGATTTGTATTAAGCAGTAAAAACTATGTTGAAGTGATGTTCTTTGTCCATCGTCACTACACCTGGTATAGTTACAGATGGTGCCCTGGCAATGGTAGGCAAAAGAGAGGGACTTATGAAATTATCATTGGGACAATTGCTGCCCCAAACTCACACTGATGAAGTATCATTGCATAGCACATGAAGAAAATTTATGTGCGACAGCTTTAAAAATGGATAATGTCATGCAAATCATCATTAAGACTGTGAAGTTCCTAAGGGCCTAAGGGACTGAATCATCTCCAGTTTCAGGAATTCCTTAAAAATACTGATGATGACTATGCCAACATTATTTACTTTTTGGAAGTAAGCTGGCTAGGTCAACGCCAAATAGTGAAAAGATTTTATGACTTGCCACACATTATCAAGTTGTTTATGGTACCCCATACCAAGTTTGTGCCAGAACTTGAAAATGAATTACATTTTTAGAGGATTTAACCGCTCATTTAAAGGAGTTAAACCTGTATCTTCAAGGTGAAAACCAGCTTATCAATACAGTGTTTCAAACCATAACACGGCTCCAAATGAAAGTGAAATTATGTCAAGCTCAAACTAAGGCAAGCAATTTTATGCATTTTTGATGTTGGCTAAACACAGTCCTATGAATAGTGAGAAATATGCAGCCTTGCTTTTTGATTTGATACAAGAATTTGAAGACGTTCCAAGCTTTCTAGGAAAATAATCAATATTTTGGTGCATTTGTGACTCCATTTTCAGTTGAAATAAATATGTTACCTACTAGTTTTCTTTTCTTTTGTTTTTTTTATTGTTAGGAACTCACTGAGGGTACAAAGAACCAGGTTACATTGATTGCATTTGTTAGATAAAGACCCTTATACAAATGGAATGCATATAACTACAATCTGACATTCAACTTAAAGAAAAATGTAAACATGTCATTTTGCTGGTCTTTTATAGGTCCTATCTTCCCTGATATCCCTTGCTTCACAGACATACCTTTTCATGTCATTGCTTTTTGGCAGCACCTACTTTTTTTTTTTTTTTGGTGTTTTTTGGCCAGGGCCTGGTTTGGACCCACCACCTCCGGTATATGGGGCTGGCACCCTACTCCTTGAGCCACAGGCACCACTGTACATTTTTTTTTTTTAATTTAAAGAAGTTTGTTTTGATCCAAGTTGAAGACAATGGCATGGAGCCATCCCTAAGAAGACTTGAGCAAGTAGACTGGCTGTGGCACCACCTGCATTTTCCAGCAATTGTTGTCAAGAATGAAGCACATTACAAATGAAACTAGAACCAAAATACCTGATTGGCACCTTGATTACTCTCTAAGAATTTCAGCTACTTCCAGCAAATCAGATACTGGTGCATTTGTTTCTCAAATACAAGGTCAAATAAACTAGTAGTTATGTTGCTCAATTTTCTTTTACTTTTATAAAAAAAAATTATTTTTAAACAACCAAAGAGCCCTGGAGAGTTGGCTCATGCCTGCAATCCTAGCACTCCAGGAGGCTGAGGTAGGTGGATTGCCTGAGCTCACAGTTTGAGACCAGCCTGAGTAAGAGTGAGACCCCATCTCTAAAAATAGCTGGACATTGTGGTGGGTGCCTGTAGTCCCAGCTACTTGGGAGGCTGAGGCAAAAGAATCACTTGAACCCAAGAGTGAGCTATGATGCCACAACACTTTCCTGAGGGCCATAAAGTGAGACTCTGTCTCAGAAAACAAAACAACAACAGTGACAACAACAACAACAAATATACCGTACAAAACCAAAGACAGGGCGGCTTCTGTGGCTCAGCGAATAGGGCGCAGGCCCCATATACTGAGGGTGGTGGGTTAAAACCCAGCCCTGACCAAACTGCAACAAAAAAAATAGCTGGGCCTTGCGGTGGGCACCTGTAGTCCCAGCTACTCAGGAGGCTGAGGCAAGAGAATCACCTAAGCCCAAGAGCTGGAGATTGCTGTGAGCTGTGACACCACAGCACTGTACTGAGGGTGACAAAGTAAGACTCTGTCTCTAAAAAAACAAACAAACAAATAAACAAAAATATTTTATTACTGAGATATATACATTTCCTATATTAATGATTGCAAATGTAGGACCTGCTTGATGATTTCAAAGGACACTCTGAACAGGCCACTGGATATGTAGGATTATTATGTGAGGACTTTTTTGCTTATCTGTGGTGTTGAATATCCTGAAAATTATGCAAGGACCTTTTTATTGCTCATTAGCTTTTGTTAGTGTTTGTGTATTTACTGTGTGGCCCAAGACAACTCTTCTTTTTCTGATGTGGCCCAGAGAAACCAAAAGGTTAGCATTCCATGATACTGAATGAAATGAACTAGATTTAGTACACCTGCCAAATGTATTGATATGAATTGTTTTACAAGAAAAACTATCTTTAAGCATCCATCCATGGTCCCATGTAATGTGATTAAAGGTTTGAACCTGCCACCTCTGACATATGGGGCCAACGCCCTACTTTGAGCCCCAGGCACCACCTCCGTTGAACATCTTTTATGTGCTTTTTGGCTAATCATATTTGGAGAAATGTCCATTTAGATCCTTTTCCATTGTTAAATTGGGTTATTGCTCTTGTTATTATTGAGTTTTAAGTGTTTTATATAGTTTGGATATTGGTCCGTTATCAGATACATGATTTTAAAATATTTTCTTCTATTGTGTGAACCGTCTGCCTTCCCTATTCAAGTTGTTACTTTGTTTAAAATGGTGTTTGCTTTAATTTAAAATACAGAACTAGAAGATTAAAAAATTGGATTTCTTCTTACAGTAAGCCAGTGACCATTATAAGAACCGCAGCTGGTGGTTGTCCCCTGCTAGGCAATGTGCTAAGTATTTAACGTGCATTTTCTCTTTCAATGCCATGAGGCAGATGCTAGGATGATTATCATTCTCACTTCATAGAGGAGAGAATGAGATTTATAGGGACTAAACCATTTGCTTAAGTCACCCAGGTAACACATGGTAGAGCCAGGATTGGAATTTGTTCAGGCTCTTAACCATTGTACTATTTCAAAATATTAAAAAAAAATTGCATATTATTTTAGTAAACCAAATAAACAAGCAAAAATCTCTTTTGACCAGGATCAGTACTCACACTGAATTTTAAGATGCTCTTTCTACTCCCTTTGCTCCCATAGATGTGTGGCTTCCACGGCCACAGTAAGTGCTATGCACTGGTCTTCAGTAACCCAGACAGGGCCCCTCTGGAAATCACTTGGTCACACGCCCTCTCTCTCTTTTCTTGGCCTCTCTAATCTCATCTGATTAATCTGCTCATGTTCACTGGCTGTTGGAACAGCTTCCATGTCTGCTTATGGTCTGTAGGGAGTCCAGCTGGCTTGAGCTTGGAGCCTGGAAATGGGCCTAATGCAGCCCACCTGCACTGTACCATTTCCAGCCTGGCTTGCACCACCTTGCTGCAGAAGCTCTTTATCAGATCAGATTCCTCTGCTCACAGCACCCTGTGCTTATGTTTGTGTTGTCCTGGGTCTTTCTCTGTCTGCTGCAACCACTCCCACTTCTGAGAGCCACGTCGCCTGTGGCACCTTCACTAGCTACCTAAGGGGCTTCCTCTGGACCCCTTCAGTGACCTGTACCACACATAAATTGCTTTTCCACAACTCTCTTTTTTCCTGGGATGCCAATTAAATAGCTATTCAATAATAGTTTGTCTTGGGATGGTATTTTCATCTCTGAAACTTTAATTATCTTAATGGCCTCCCATTGTGCCTTATAACACAGTGATCTCTGATGAATGCTTTTTGTCAAAATTTGAAGCAGCTTTTTGCTTTTCTCTTCAAGACCAATGTTATTGTCAACTCTATTTCCTCGGATCTTGCACTTGATAGAGGGCCCCTTTCTAAGGCCCTCTTGGACAAAGCTGGGCCAGAGCTCCAGAAGGAATTGGACGCAGCTGGACAAGGGAAAGCCATCAGAGTGGGCACAGTACTCCAAACCAGTGGCTGCAATCTGCACTGCCACCACGTGCTCCATGTTGTGGCTCCAGAGTGGAGAAGTAACAACACGTCTTCACAAAAGGTTGGGCCAGGTTTTAAATTCTCTGGGGAATTTGGCAGCTCTTTGAACTCTCCTTGCAGTATGGTATAGATGGGACCTGTTTGGTTTCTCTTCCATAATGATGTCATATGTTTGGCAGGCTCCAAAACTATGGCCATTTCCTTTGGCTGTAGCTAACTTCTCCTGAGGACTAGTTAATAATATGAGTTAGTTATTGTGCTCAGTAATTAAGGGGCTCAGGGAAGGATTATTGAACATGTCCCGCTTTGTGAGGAAAGTCAGATGAGGGCATGAAGAATGGAGAGAATAGCAGTGGCTTTGCTTCTTTTCTTCATCACTGGGCAAATTTAAGTCATTTGTAGAGGGGCTTTCACATCCCTTTTCATTTCCCCCTTCTTTTCCTGTATTATTCTTATCTTTTCTGATTGCCATTAATCTCTATTGAAAGCAAAAAGGAATAGGCAGAGATCCCAGCCATGTTCTTTTTGTTCTGACTCGCATTTCTTGGTACATAAGGATGTGCTTTGTGCCTTTCAGGTCATGGAAGACATAATCAGAGAATGTTTGGAGATCACTGAGAGCTTGTCCTTAAAATCCATTACATTTCCAGCTATAGGAACAGAAAACTCAGGATTTCCTAAAACCATATTTGCTGAACTAATCATTTCAGAGGTGTTCAGATTTAGTAGCAGGAATCAACCAACCACTTTACAAGAGGTTCACTTTCTACTGCACCCAAGTGATCATGGAAATATTCAGGTATGATATCTTTCATTATTCTGGAAACTGAGACCTAAAGTTCTCAAATGTCTATGAGTCTAATTGCATGTCTTTTGAAATATTTTCCATACAGGAAAGTAAGGAAGTAGTATAGATTGGTTGTAGCATGACAAAGATCACGAGAAGGTATAGATAGAGAAAAAATTTAACTTTTTTTTTTTAGACTTTGGTAAAAACATAATAAGGAAAAACAATTTGTTTGCTATTTGTATTTTGTCTTATGTATTCTGTAACAAACAAGTAGTAAATGATTATGTATTCAAAAAAAATTGCACAACTCTTGTTAAAGCTATATTGATAGGTACTTTCTATTTTGGTTGCTGATACAATGCTACCTTTCTTTTTCTAATATTATTTTGTAATTCTTTTTTATATAGGAAATATAATTGATTTTGTATAGTTATTTTGAAGTTAGCTACGTTGCTGAATTTTTCTATTGTTTTTGGTAACTTGCAAGTAACTTGGTAACTCAGAAGTAATGAAATTTGTATTTTTTTTTTAAAACCATTGGGATTTTTAAGTTATCATAATTGTACTAGCTAGGATCTTCAACTTTACTAGGAGTGGTGGTAATGAGTACACTTATCTCATAATTGATTTGTAGATAATACTTTTGTTTCCTCATAAAATTGATATATTTGTCCCAATGTTATCTTCAATGATTATGTCAATGGTTTGCCTATAGTTGATGTTCTTTAAATATTCATGGAATAAAGGAGCCTGAAATAAAAAGAAAAAAAAAAGAAAGAAATTATTCCTTGTATCTTCTTGGACCACCATGGAATAAAAGTTGAACTCAAAGCAACAGGAATCTTCATAGTGAAACAAAGTCATGGAAACTAAATAATCTTAGGCTGAATGATAGCTGGGTCAAAGATAAGATTAAGAAGGAAATCAGAGCCCACAGCAACCTCCAAATCCTGGGCTCGAGGGATTCTCCTGCCTCCACCTCCCAAATAGCTGGGACTATAGGCACCCCCCACAACGCCTGGCTAGTTTTTTTGGTTGCAGCTGGCATTGTTGTTTGGCAGACCCGCCAGCTCAGGTATATATGGCTGGCTCCTTAGCCGCTTGAGCCATAGGCGCCAAGCCATAGTTGCTAACATTTAAAAATAACATATTTTACATAAAACTCCAGATATGCACTATGAACTAACAATTCAAAACTTCTGGAGGTGCCCGTAGTTCAGTGGCACCTCCAGAAGTTGGTGCCAGCCACATACACCAAGGCTGGCAGGTCCGAACTCAGCCTGGTCCAGCTAAACAAAAATGACAACTTCAACAGAAAAATAGCTGGGCATTGTGGTGGGCGCCTGTGGTCCCATCTACTTGGGAGGTTGAGGCAAGGGAATCGCTTAAGCCCAAGAGTTTGAGGTTGCTGTGAACCCAAGAGTTTGATGCCACTGCTCTCTACCAAGGGTGACATAGTGAGACTCTGTCTCTAAAACAAACAAACAAAAACTTCTGGTATGTTGGACATGGGTTCCTGCTAGGGACAGTTTGCTGTGACTGAGTGGCAGGTGCTCTCTAGTTCTCCAGAGTCAACTCAGTCCCCTGTACACATGAATTTACCTCCCTTGGAGGCTGTGAGTCTGAGACCTTTGCTTTACTGCCTGTCTGGGTCCTTCTCTCATTGTTGTATCAGTCTTCAGTCACTTGGGTTTTTATTTCAACAAAATTTTCTTAACACTAATTTTTACAATAGGGAAGTTTTTTTTTGCTTTTACTGATTATGAAAGTAATACATGTTCACTGCAAAACTTTAAACAATACAAATGCATAAAATCTTTAGTTGTATTTATTCCAGTCTTCTTTCCTACATATGTACCACTTAAAATCAAATTATATGCTATGCAATTTAATATCTTGATTCATTTGATAGTATAAAATGAATATTTCTCTATTTCATTAAGTATTCCTTAAAGATATAATTTTTAATGAACAATAAATATTCCAACACAAAGATATACCAAAATTTATTTCACAATTTAATTTTTGAATTTGATTATTTTATTAAGAACAGCATAATCAATATCCTTGTATTTATATCTTTGTTCACATCTTTGGTAAGTTTCCTAACACACAATTGTATAAATCAAAATATATGTATTATTTACATAACTTGAAAACTCTGCAATGAATTAATACTGTTTGAGAATTGTGCTCTCCCCAATATGTACGTTTGGATGCCGAGTCAAAAGCCTTAATGAATCAAATTTGTTCAAGAGTGTAATGGTGAAAACTATGTTTGTATTTTCAGGCATTTTCAGATGAATTTGCCAGCAGGACTAATGAAAATCTCATCAGTGATAAAATTCCAAAGGCTGAAGATACACAAGATACACCAGGTCTAGTAAAGCTTTTAAGTTGAGACATGATTTCTCATTGGTAATTACCTATCCAGTGACAGGTAAAATGTGGTAGTGATGATGTCTATGAAAAAAGTCCAATGAGTGAGAAGATACACCTTCTCACCTCAGGTTCCGTACACCTGAGCTGGCAAGACACTGGCCATGTTTGTGTGATCAGGAGCAGAACAGAAGGGTGGCCAGTTCAGATAATCTGTCTAATGGGTTGTCAGTAGTGACAGAAAGACTATTTTCCAAGGATAATGTGATGTATTTTTTAAAATAGACATACTTAGAGAGACAATACTAACAAATGCATTACCTCTGTCAAATTTATTGTTGCTATATTTGTGTTTATCCTGTTTGGAGTTCAGTGAAGCTTCCTGAGGATAAAAATCTATGTCTTCCCTCAAATTTGGAAATCTTGAAGTTATTCTCTCCTTAAATATTTTTGTCTGCCCTGGTCCCTTTCATGTCCCCTTCTGATACTCCAAAATGTCAACACTAAGCCTTTGGTAGCATCGCACAGGTCTGTGAGGAGCCGTTTTCCCCTGCCCCAACTCATATTTTTTCTGTCTTTTCTTCAGATTGGATCATTTATATTGATCTCCTTTCAAGTTCACTGAGTCTTTTCTCCATCTACTATGCTCTTGAGCCCATCCAGTGAATTTTTACGTTAGATCTGGGCTTTTAAGTTCTCAAGTGTCCATTTCATTCTTCGTACATAGTTTCTATTTTGCCATTCCTGTTTCCATTCATTCCACATCATTTCTGTTCATTCAGATGTATTTACATTGATCTCATGGCTCATAGTTATAGTAGACACCTTTAAAATCTTTGATAATTTTAATATCTGGATCACTTTGGAATTGGCAAATACTGATTATCTTTATCCTGTGAGTTGTTCACATTCTCCTGGTTCTTTCTATAACAAGCAATTGTGGATTTTACATTTTACATAATATACTGTGAGACCTGGTCTTGTTAAAATCCTCCGGGGAAAAGTGATTGTTTTTGTTTGATTGTTGAACAGGCTGTTAGTCTATTAAGTTCATCCTGCAAGTTCTGTCTCACCTCTTCCAGCAGTGGCTGCAAGGTCAGATCAGCTCTCAAAGCTTTGGGGAATCCCTGTCTCTGCTGTCACCTTTCTGTGTTCCTCCCTGACTGGCTGGCTTGCATTTTCCAGGTCCTCTGTCCAGGAAGACAGAGTTTCCGCAGAATTTACCTGGGCTATTGTCCTGCCTCACAATTTTGCATCACCTGGGTTGCCCTTGGGAAAAGTGGAGAGAGAAAAGAAAGTGAGGGAAAAAAGTTACATCCAATACCCACCCACTGCTCGGACCACAGGATTGCTTATCCCTGATCATTCTGATCAGAAAGACAGGAAGTCTCTTGGAGTTTTAGTTCCCTGGGATGTCAGTGTGGAGTTCTGCACCTAAGGTCATCTTGGGCAAGGGTATGGATTAAAAAAGAAAAAAATCATCAAGTGCAGTGGCTCACAGCTATAATCCTAGTACTTTAAAGGGGGGAGAGCCTCACTTGAACCCAGCAGTTTGAGGTTGCAGTGAACTATAATGATGCCACTGCAGTCCGGCCCAAACAACAAAGAGACCCGGTCTCCAGTAACAACAACAACAACAACAAAAAGGTGGGGAAATGCCTATTCCCTCCATATTCTTAACCACACAGGGACACTTTTCCCAATATCCTGGCCACAAAGATTCTGAGAGTTTTCTGCCTGCTCCCGTGTGCAGTTCTGCAGTAAGGGCCACCCTTTAGTCAGAGCTGGGAGAGAAAAGAGGAAAATTTTGAACAGAACAGAATGGGAAACTCTCCTTCCCACTCCTTTCTCAGTTCATTTGCTACCTCTATTATTTCTCAAAGTTCTGGTATGGCTGTTTGTATTTGTCCTGAGTTTTTGTTGTAATCAACAAGAGAGAAGTCGGCTTCAGTGGGCTGACTTCACCTTGGCCAGCACCAGAGTGCGTGTTTGACATGCATTGTATTTTCTGATTCTTTTTCTGAAACAGATCATGACGGGGACTTAGGGTCAGGGACATATGACGTCAGAGGTCACCGAGAGAGGAAGATGTATGAGGGGGCAATTGAGAGCAGCGTGAGACCCAAGTCATTCTTGCTGTTGCTGACTTGGTTATTGACTCTACTTGTTTTGTTTCAGGTTTTTATGGGACTATTTCTAGCCCTTGTTCAGGAGTGCATGAAATGAAGATTGGCCCCATCATCTACCAGGTGGCTTCTGGGGATATCACCACAGAGGAGGCAGATGTGATTATAAATTCAACATCAGGCATATTTAATTTTGAAGCAGGTACTTTACATGTATGGTTTTGATGAGTGTAATAGCACAGGAGATGCCATGAAAGGAGTGTTTCTGTAGCAAACTTGTGTTTATAACTTTGGCTTGTTAATAATAATCAAGTTATATTTTGAGACAGGGTCTCACTATGTCACCCAGGCTAGAGTGCAGTGGTGCAGTGATATCATCATAACTCACTGCAACCTAAAATTCCTGATCTTAAGTAATCCCCCTAACTCAGCATCCAAGTAGCTGGGAATATAGGTACGTATCACCATACCCAGCTAATTTAAAAAACTAGTTTGTGAAATGGGATCTTGCTATGTTGCCCAAGCTGGTCTCAAACTCCTGTGTTCAAGTGGTCCTTCCACCTTGGCCTCTGAAAATGCTAAAATTATAGGCATAAGCCACCATACCCAGACTTTGAAATTATTTTGACAAGTTTTCTCATAAATAATAACAGTTATTTTTTATTTTTTATTTTTTTGAGACAGAGCCTCAAGCTGTCCCCCTGAGTAGAGTGCCATGGCATCACAGATCACAGCAACCTCCAATTCCTGGGCTCAAGCAAGTCTCCTGCCTCAGCCTCCCAAGTAGCTGGGCCACAGGCACCCGCCACAACATCGGGCTATTTTTGGTTGCAGACATCATTGTTGTTTGGCGGGCCCCGGGCTGGATTTGAACCCACCACCTTAGGTGTATGTGGCTGGCACCTTAGCCACTTGAGCCACAGGTGCCAAGCCAATAACAGTTATTTTGTTATTCTTTTTTTCTTTTTTTTTTTGCATTTTGAGACAGTCTCACTCTGGTGCCCTGACTAGAGTGCTATGTCATGATAGCTCACAGCATCCTTGCGCACGGGGCTCAAGTGATCCTCTGGCCTCAGTTTTTCTATTTTTAGTAGAGACAGTATCTCAGCTATTCCTCAGGCTGGTCTTGAACTCCTCAGCTCAAGATATCCACCAGCTTTAGCCTCCCACAGTGCTAGAATTACAGGCATGAACCACTGCGCCTAGCCTATTTCATTCATTTTTCTTCTTTGTCATCAATAATGCCCAAGTTGTTGGATTCCTTTAATGACAGAGAATGGACTTAGCTAAAGAGGAAAGCTTTCTCATCCACATGTACCATAGTGACTTTTTATTCGTATTTGTTGTCATCTTTATTTTCTCATGTAGGGGTCTCCAGAGCAATTTTAGAATGTGCTGGACAAAATGTGAAAATGGAATATTATCTCCAAGGTAAGGCACAGTGCTATGTTTTGGTATAATTTGTAATTGGATGGGAGGCTAAAGAGAAGTTGAAGAAAGTCTTGGTACCGGGAAGACAACACAGTAATTTTAAAATCACATGTTTAACTAAAGAATGCCAAACACTGAGAATTAGAAGTGAAAAGTAACCTCACAATTAAAAAAGAAAAGTTAAACTGTAAACTTTCATCAAAGATAGTATTTCAGGAGGTTTTTATTCAGAAATTGTTTCTTTGCCAAATCAGACATATTTCTTAGTAAACAAAGAGGGTGCTCAGCATCTAATATTGCATCTTTTTTTTCTCAGCTCTACAAGGCAAACATGATTACATAATTACTGGAGGTGGATCACTGAAGTGCAAGAATATCATTCATGTTGTTGGTGGACATGATGTTGAGAAATCGGTTTCCTGTGTTTTGCAGGAGTGTGAAAAACGGAATTATTCATCCATTTCTCTCCCTGCCATTGGGACAGGTTTGTGGCTTCTGGCTGTCAAGGCTAAATCCCAGGGCACCAACTCTCCCTTTGGTTTAGGTTTGGTGCTGAGTGTTGATGCCATCAGTGCTGAGTCTGAGCCAGGGCTGGGACTGTTAATCCAGGAGCTGACAGTGACATCTCCCCAGGGCAGCCCCCGGGGGAGGAGTAAAGCCTGGGGATGGTTTACACAAAAGGAAAAAATGAAGAAGAGAGAAGACAGTGTTGGGATATTAGAGAGACCGAAAGAAAAGAAAGATAGAGAATAAAAAGAAAGGAAATGAAGAAAATGAAAAGGAAGGGCATCCCTTAGTCTCCTTCATGGGTTCCTTCCTTTTCTCCCCACTTCCCTGTATTATCTACATTTTCTAGTCCTTAACTTTCTCTGCTGTCCCCTCTGCATGGAGAACTCTGGTGCATCAGCTTCCACATCACCCCAGCTGACTCCCAGATGAGCGTTTCCAGCCTTCCGCTCAGTAGCCGGCATGTCAGTGGGCCTAAGGGCGTCTCTATGTAAAAGTTTCCCATCACCAGAACATGGTCAGGTCATCTCCTCAAATCTACACTTTCTTATCTTGGACCTTTTCCTCTTTGAAGTTCTCCTTGTCTTCAAACTCTATAATGATCGAGGAACTCTTCATATGTAATGATGGCACTTGGGTGAATCATTAGAGGTGGTGCTTCTTGAGCTATTTCCCCAGGAATCAGTCATGAGCACTGATGAGGAATTCCTGCTTGGTTTCCCTTACTAGAGCTGGTCAGAGGAGGCTGCACTCTCAGGCCTGAAGTCAGTGGGACTTCCATTCCCTGTGGGAAAACAGCCTTGGATCTGTCATTCTGTCACTCAGGAATCTAAGTTTGAATATCTTCGGCTGACATTCTAGTCTCTCCAAAAATTTAGCCTCAATAAACTAATAAACTAATGAACCATTCTTGTCACTTTCTGGCATTCTGATCCTCTGACCCACGTCTTGCTTTCTGTAATTCTGTGCCCTTCCTCAGAATGTTTCTAGATGGAATTCTACACCATAGAATTCCATAATACATATTGCATAGAACATAATGATCCCTTTATGTTTCACTCCCCCATGGTAGCATCTATTCCTAGAAGATTAATCAATATTTATATCTGTTTATCTGTTTATCAGCTATCTATGTATCTCCTTATGTTTTATGGAAACCCACAATTGATTGCCCCGTCTGTCTCCATCTGCTTTTTTCTCTGAGCTCTAGTCTTGTGTTTCCACCTTTAGTTGATTTGGGCCAAGAAAGCAGACAGCCCATAGGTGCCATAGACTTGTCCAAGGAAATCCCTAGAAGAAACAGGGAAAGGAGGCAGTTTCAGTTTTGTATAAATATGTACACGTTGGAATATTTATGGGTTACTGTAAACCTCCCCTTTGTTCCACCCACCCAGTTACATCACTGGCCTGCGCAATTAAGTCTTTATAGGGACCTAAGCTGGTCCCGAGACTAACAGATGGGGAAGCTTTCTCCCCTAGTGGTGGTTATAAGTTCACTTGGGGCTGTGTTCAAGGCAGGCTCTGGCAGTCAAAGGACACATTCTCTCTGTGCCTCCTAGACATCTGCATAAGGGGAGAGGTCAGCAATGCCTGCCGGCACCTCAAGCTCAATGTAGACTCCAAACTCCCATTCATTGTCTTCTGCCCAAACTGCTCTTCCTCTTACATCCCCAACCCTGTGAAAAGCATCACCTTCTCCTTCGACTGTACCCTCTTTATCACTCCTGTCTTCATTAGCTTAGTAGTTAATCGGTTGAATACTTACTGAGTGCCCACACATGCCAGGCACCACTTAAGGCATTGGGTATAGAAAGATGACCAAGAAAGATGCCTAATGTCCAGTGCACAGAAGCACCTAGTATAAAAGGCACATAAACAGAAACTGACCCATGATGTTGTGACGCTACATCTGTGGCAAAAGGGGGCAAGGGAAGGGTCAAGGATAAACCCAGCTGGCCCCTAGGTCATGACATGACTTCCTGAATAGCTCCTCAGTCCCTATTCTTCCTTCTGGACTTTTCCCTCCTCTTTATGGTCTCATTCTTCAGCTTTTGTCTTTTGCCTAAACTGTTATTATTGTAGCCTCCTAACTAGACCTGGGTTCTCTGCTCCAGTGTCTCCTCCACACCCCTCCAGGTTTATCTTTCTCAAAAATGAATCTGCTCCCCTGCACATGCCAAGTTGAACATCCATACCCATTATACAGTTCCAGCTGGTGTAGCCTTTCCTTAACTTCCCAGAGTTCACCTATAGAACACCTGTGCAGCCGTACATATCATATTCTCTGTGTGTTAACAAGTGCCTAGCTGAGTGTCTAGCCTGTGATGGAACATACAACATTCATACTGAGAGTGAATGAATATGTCGTTATGAATCAATGTGTTTTAGAAATAGAAAAGTAGTGAAGTAGATCAAGAATTCCACTAGGAACAGTATGAGGAATGGTATGGAATCACAGAAAGCAAGATATGGGTCAGAGTGTCAGAAAAATGTCCAGAAAATGACAAGGCTGGTGAAGTTTATTGAGGCTATTCACTTCCAAATACTATGGGAAAACCACAGTTTTTCAAAGGAGAATGTCTTTCTTTCCCTCATCATCTAATAAAAAAAAACTGAACAAATCCTCTGGGTTAATTTTATTGGGGTTTGTCTACGTTCCTCCAATTGTCTGCCCAGCCAAGACAGAGATCTGCTTTTTTCTACAGCAGTGGTGGTATCATCCAAGTGGGCTCTTAGTCCATCTGACCAGCTGGCCAGGGGACTTTTACATTGCCCATCTTGTAACTTTGCCAGCTGCCATTCTCTGGGGACTGTTTCCATGGCTAAAAGGGACTTTTTACGATCTCACCTAGGCAGTGGCTTCCACGGCTTGAGGCACAGGATATGGAGCATGCTGCAAACAGGAAAGGATCTGCTCAGGGTGGCTACCTGCATCCCTGCTGGTCAGCTAGAATCTCACAGCATATGGGGGGAGAGGCCCCTGGATGCTCATGGAGATCTCATGTGGCATAAATTAACAGATTATAACAAGTAACATATGGTTCCAGGTATCTTACAAAATTAGCTTAGTTTTAATCAGCTTCCCAAAGATATCTGGAAGAATAGGGATACACACATAAAATCAAGTGATGACTGAGCCCCCAAATGTTTTCTCTTTAAAGAGCATGTTATTTCAACGTATGTTAGCATCTTCTGCTTTGTATGGATTTTTGGAAGACCCTAGTGAGCCAAGAAGGAAAGTTACCTGGGTGTGTAACAGGAAGCAGAAGGCAGCAAGCTGGGAGCGGCTGGGTAGAACACACGTGGTCGTCAGACACCCGATGCCAGGGCGCTGGGTCCTTTGTTCATGGCTGGGATGTTGGCTTCCTGACATCCTGGAACAGAAACTCCCCAGTGCCTGCAGGACTTCAGATGTTTGCTGATGCGTTGTCAGAGAATGTCACTGTGATGAAAGAACTGGGGAATGGGCATTTATTCCGTGAGCACCTAATTTATTCCTCAGCCTTTTCTAGTTGGGTCTTTTGTTTTTCTTCAGTCATTTTTTTAATTTGCTTTTCCAGGAAAAGCCAAACAAGACCCAGATAAGGTTGCTGAAGCCATACTGGACGCCATTGAAGACTTTATCCAGAAAGGAGCAGCCCAGTCTGTGAAAAAAGTTAAAGTTGTTATCTTTCAGCCTCAAATGCTAAATGTGTTTTATGCCAGCATGAAAAAAAGAGAAGGGTCTCAGCCTTCTTCCCAGCAGTCTATGATGTCTGAACATCCATGTGAGTTATTCAATTTTATGAAATGCATGTTCCTAGCATTTGTGTTGCATGGGAAATATCTAATCCTTCTTTTCTCTTTAGTTCTTTTGGGCTTTTCAAGGCAATCTCCCCAAGAGCAGACTCCTTTGGTTTTGGAAAAGAAAACAAAATCAGCAATTTTTGAGGTGTGTGGTGAAAATATAGAATGTGTGGGAAACACTATCTCCTGGATACAGGACCTGATTCAAAAGGAACAGTTGCCCTATATCAGTGAAGATGAGTGCATCAAAGACTTCAATGCAAAGGAATTTCAGAAACTGAACGAGCTGCAGAAGAAGTTAGATATTACCATTTCCTTGGACCACAAGAAACCTTTGATTAAGGTTGTAGGGATTAACAGAGATGTGATACAGGCTCGAGATGAGATTGAGAAAATGATCAAGAGAGTTCGACTGGACAAAGAACCGGAGTCCCGGGCAGATTGTACTAGTGAATTTATAGAATGGCAATATAATGACAGCAACAATTTTCATCCTTTTGACAAAATGACCAACCTGCAATTGGAGGATGCAAAGAGAGCAAAGAGACAAACAATTGTCGTCACAATTAAGAATAAGAGCTGCACAGTGAACTTGAACACATACACTGCCACAGATGCAAGTGGAGACACTTTTTCAATTCAGCGCCTGACAAAATCTGAAGGTAAGTTAAACTTTCCTACCTGTCATCTGTTACTTTCCACCTACTATGTGGTTAACCATTATTTTGTACAAACACCCACATTTTAAATAGAAAAAAAATCCAATTAACGCTAATGGAATAACCAGAAAACATGGTCTCTGAGCTTAAAGAGCTTGCATTATGGCTGGGAAAACACATCGTGGACACACCCCAACAACCTGAGGATGACGAACCTAATGGTAGCAATAGCCAAACCATGCATTTCCCCCCATTTTTTACAGTTTCCTAGCTTCCCAGTAAACTAGTTTCTACTATTAATAACTTCCCAGAACTAGTTCAGCAGGGGAGGTAATGGCTGCATCAGTCAGGAGAGGTAGAACCATAGGCTGAAAAGAGAAGCAGCCCAAAGTTTTCTAGAACAATGGGGAAAACGGAGAAGACAGCCTGATCAGTGAGCTCCCTCTCTGTCTGTAACTGATAAGCCAGGGAGGGTCAGGAGTCTGTAGGAACTTCTCCCAGAAGCCACCTGTGCCCTGAGCAGAAGGTTCCTTGACATGCACAGCAGGAAGCAGGCTTGGGATTCTCTAGGGATCTGCTCCCTAGGAAGGGAATGACTGTCTTATGTAGACAGCCATGCCTACCTTCAAACCACAAGTCCCCTTTTGAAAACGAATTAATTGGTCCCTGTACACCATATTCCTCTCTTGTGAGATCAGTGTCAATGAATTCCTGAGCTGAGCAACCCTGGAGAATTGACAAATCATGCATAGTATTCTGCTTAGCAGAGGAGGACACAGCTGCCACCACAATCTGTCATACAGCAAAACCTACCATCCAATCACCTCCTAAGGACTCTGTGAAGAAGAATGAAAAAGTAGATGTGGAGTACCTTGCTGTGTTGATGGGGGGGAGTCCTGGCAAAAACCCAGTATGACCAGAACAATGGCAACTATTGAAAACACTGTCAGGAAATAATTTATTGTTAATTGTGACAGATTAGAGGCTGAACAGAAAATACAGACATGTTCTGCTGCACCAATAGTTATCAAATCTTAGCATGATTGTAACTTAAGATGCAAACACACAGTCTCCCCCCTACTCCCAGAGATTCTAATTCAGTATGTCTGGGGCTTTTTTTTTTTAAAACAAACATTCTGGTTGGTTCTGATGTAGATTGTCTATTGTTTATACTTATTTATTTATATATTTTATTGAGTTATATACACATAGATCATGAATACATTTATGCATTGTGGGGTACAATGTTGTTTTTTTTTTTATACAATTTAGAGTGCTTACATCAAACCATTAATATAGCTTTCACTTCATTTACTAAATTATTATGTTAAGACATTTATGTTATATAATTGTAAGATTTGGTTTGTCTGTTGTTTATACTTTGAAAACCATCCTCCTGTTCCTGGCGCTATTTCCTGATGCCAGTGCTGTGCCCAGCATGTTCTGCCTTAAGCCAAGTTCACCCACTAAGTCTGCACCAGCCTGGAGCCCAGGGGCAAAGGGTCAGTTACGAGGTGTGAGGTGGATGGTCATCTGTGTGTTCTTGCCTCTTGCCTCTTCCTTGTGCCACAGCAGCAGGATGTGGTTAGATTTCTGGAAGCTAACAAGATAAACTTTGAGGAGGTGGACATCACAATGTCAAGAGAACAGAGTCAATCGATGTACAAAAACATCCCTCCAGAAAAGAAGCCTGTTGAGGGCAACCTTCTGCCACCTCAGATATTTAATGGCAACCAATATTGTGGAGATCATGAAAATTTTTTTGAATCAAAGGAAAGCAACACAGACTTCTCATTCCTTGGCCTGAAGCCACAGCTGGCATCCAAGGAGGCAGAGCCTTGGAGAGGAAAGAAGATGATAGAGATGCATTTTGGAGCACGTCCTGGTGCTCAGCACATATCCACTTACCTAATGCTTCACTGTGACAAAACCATCTACATTATCTGTAATGTTGCCATGGAAAAGGTGTTTTTGGAAGATGTGATATAATGGGAATTACATGATTGCTTTAAAGGAAATCAGGTGATTTGCAGTTGCCTCACCTGGAAATGCTGTTATCTGTTACAGGGGTGCTTCCTTAATGATTGAAAGATAAGTAGGTAGCACTGTCAGAGAGGAACTGTCGGATGTGCCCCAGGTTATAGTAGATGCCAGAATTGTGTAAAACCTATTATTAATCGGTCAGGTTATTAGAGTTTTTGAATCAGAAAGAAAAAAAAAACAATCCTGGTTGACAAAGAGCATTGAAGATTTTTGGTGTAGAGTCACAAACATCACTGTTCCTGTGCTTTGTAGTAACACCTGTTGAAAGAGTTAAATACTCTAAACTCATTTTTGAAACTTTTTTTTTATTAAATCATACCTGTGTACATTAATGCAGTCATGGGGTACAGTGTGCTGTTTTTATATACAATTTGAAATATTTTCATCAAACTGGTTAACATGACCTTCATGTCATTTTCTTAGTTATTATGTTAAGACATTTATATTCTACGTTTAGAAAGATTCACATGTACCCTTGTAAGAAGAACCATAGGCGTCATCCCACCAATCACCCTCCCACCACCCATCCTCCAAATTCTTAACTCCAATAAATCCTCCAAACTCCTATTAGCCTTCAGTGGGGAGTTCAAGCCCTTTTCATTTATTGAGAGAATTGCTAAGTGTGGTGGAGTTGTATTCATCTTATTTTGTGAAACTCTGTTGCATTGTTTTTTCCTTTGCACCATTGTGGAAGCTAAGTCTTAACCTTTTTTTCTGTGTTTACTTTGTTGGGGTCCACTGGGATGGACAGTGTTGAGGATAGGTCTAAGTAGAGCTGGGTCTTATTGTGGCCAATTTCCTCAATGTTTATATGTCAGCAAAAGATTTGATTTCCCCATCAATTTTGAAGCTTAATTTAGCAGGATACAGAATTCTGGGTTGAAAATTATTTTGTTAAAGAAGGTTAAAGGTGAATGACTATTCTCTTTTAGCTTGGATAGTTTCAGCTGAAAAGTCTGATATCACCCTAATGCTTCTGCCTTATAGGTCAATTGGCACTTATTCCTGGTTACTTACAGAATTATCTCTTTTGCCTTAACTTTGGACAGGTTCCTTACAATGTGTCTTGGAGAGGCTCTGTTCGAGTAGAGATGACCCAGGGTTCAATATGCCTCCAAAGGAAGTGTGTCAGAATCTTTAGTGAAATTCCAGAAAACAGACACACAGGGTACTCTACTAAAAAAATAAGGAAGTTCTTGAGAACTTAGAATAGGAGACTGTAAAACAAACACACAAATGATATTCACTTTTTCAATGCATACTGGGAACATGCGATGGTGTCCTCAAAATGCCTCCTTTGCAGTTGACATCCCTGCACAGTGGAGTAACATGAAGCAGAATATCCAGGTGGGGGACCTGCCATTGTGTGATCCAGAACACGCCACTATGGCAAACAAGTTCGATCAGACCTACTCGTACATCACCACAGAGAAGGTAAGCCTTCTGCTGAAATGGAGCTTCTTAAAGGTGGAAGTCAGTGGTGTCATGGTCCCATGTAAATAGATTTCATTCACTTTCTTTCACACGTTTTTAAATCTAGCATTGGGATTTTCTGGTAATTAAAATTTAGATTCTAGATTCTACTCATGTGATCATAATAATGGAGACATTATGATTCTTGTCTCAATTATTATAATATTAGATTGCAATATGATATTAGAATACTAAAGACATATTTGCTTTGTGAAACAAGCTAATAAATATTCAAAGACGTGGTCTCAAAGTATGATTTGGTAACTAGCATACTCCAGAAAGAGCTATACAGAGGTTCCTTAGATCAGGACCTTCTTCCTCTCAATTATTTTGTCATTTTCTTATTTTATTTTTTAATTATTTTGTCATTTTCTTTCTCTTTTAAATATTATTGATATTTTTTGGAATTATGCTCTTTTTATAAACCATCTATGGCAATATTAGTTTGATTCTTTTCTCTATTTCTTTCACTAATTTTCTTTTTATTTCTTCTCTAAATCCCTAATTCTAGCTTTATCCACAACTCTTATACTTTGCTTTTCCATCTCTGCATCTTACTAGGGAATGTTTTACTCTTCTTCTTAGCTTCTGCTGTTAGTTAAATGTTGGTAGCTTCCAAATCAACATTACCAACCTGGATTTTTGACTCAAGTTCAGAAATATACTCCAGTGGCCTAGGAACTATCCTCCTCAATATCTAACTACCAGACCAACTTTTCTAAAACCTAACTCGTCATCTATAAGTGATTCTCTTTCTCTTCATTTCTCATTTCTATTGCTGGTTTCACCACTTTCTGAGTAAAACCAAAGATCTTTGATCTGTAATAATGAGTCAGCAGGCAAGACCTGCATTTTCATTCTTTGTAAATTTTCTGTCTATTTGCCTTTCCATCACTTTGTTTATTCATGTAGTTAAGCACTTAGTAATTCAAGAAAGATTTAAAGCATCCTAAAAAGATAAATACCATAGCTTCAGATAAAATAGATGAAGAAAAATGGATAAGGAGAAAGGCGGGTAGGAAAAATAAGGTATAACAGAGGTACTACTGGTCCCCCAAAGTACATAACATGAGCTTACCAGTTTGTTTCTGAGCTTCCTAGTGGACAAAGCAAAGAAGTAAACATTCAGCTACAAGATTCATAATGTCCTTAAATCAAAGACTAAATTAAATAAAGAGACTCTAGAATCCTTCATACACAGGTCTCACTGTGCTCCCAGACAATTCTCATGGGATATGGAAGACCCTGAGCCTGTCATGATTAGAGGTCCGATCCCAGCAGGCTAAGAAAGCTGTGTCCCTGTCGAAGTCCTGTATCATGACCTTTTTGTGACCTTCCCACAATGGCTACCCTCTGGCTTCCAAGACCTTTCCAGTATAGCCATCTCTACCACCACCAAACCAGTGGCAAATCCACTCCAACTAGCCTGAAGTCTGGCTGCTGTACACTGTTCAGGTGTGCTCACTCTTCTAGGCTTTCCACTCAACAGCAGCAGCTTCCCCCAAGAACTGAAAACTGCAAGAAGGCTTCCTCCCATGCTGGACCTCTGTGGCGGAGGTGGTTGCTGCCACCGGCTCAGGAAAACTTGCCTAGTGTGTCAGAACTCCACCGCTCTGGTTCATGCACTATATCCAGTATTTTACCACCTTACTGCACACACCAAGCCACGGCTGCAGGGAAGGCCTCCACTCCAAGCACAGCCTGCTTTTCTTCCGTTCCTCAGTTGTACTAGGAGAGTTTGGCCTAACGATCTTTCTGGTTCTCCATCTACCTCTGCCCCTCTATGATTAAGATTTTTAACATCTATACCTTTCACTTAGATGCAACAATTTGCCACATTTACTTTTTCTCCCTCTGTCTCAGTTTTTGCTAAAACATTTGAAAGTAATTGTGGATCTCATAACACTCCTAAATATTTTCACTCAAATCTCCTAGGAACGAAGACATTCTCTGCCATTAGCACACATAATAAAATTAACATTATTTCAATAATATCCAATATAGAGTCCATATTCAAATTTTCTCAGGTGCTCAGAAAAATGTCTCCTATCACTCCCCTCCTACCAACCTGGATTAACAAACTGTATTTGTTCATATTGTTTCCTTTGCCTCTTCTAATATAGAATAGTACTACTGCATTAAAAAAATACTTTTCATGACATTCAACGTTTTTAAAGAGGTAAGCCAATTGTGTTGTAGGATGTCTCACATTCTGGATCTGTCTTGTCTTGAATTTTTTGGAGGAATCCACACCAGTTTCATTTGGGGGGGGGGTTGTTTTGTTTTGTGTTTTTGAGACAGAGTCTCCATCTGTAGCTCAGCCTAGAGTGCAGTGGCATCATCATAGTTCATTGCAGCCTCAAACTCCTGGGCTGAAATGATCCTCCTGCCTCAGCCTCCCTAGTATCTGGGACTACAGGTACATACCACCATGTCTAGCTAATTTTTCTATTTTTAGTAGAGAGGAGGTCTTGCTCTTATTCAGGCTGGTCTTGAACTCCTGAGCTCAAGCAATCCTCCTGCTTTGGCTGCCCAGAGTGTTAGGATGGCAGGCATAAGCCAATACGTGTTTTCTTATAACTTATAGACTGGTCTTATTCTTCATAATGTCATTAAATTTATTTCTCTATTCTCTTTATTTCTGGTAAACTGAGAGTCAGGTTAAATGATTTGGGTAAATTCACATGAATTTTTTTGTAAGAATACATCATAGACAACATATCATATCAAGAGACCCATATGGTAAGTTTGTCCTCCTATTAATGATGCTAAGTTTAGTCACTAGTTAAGGTGGTAAACACTGTATCTCTCCACTGGGATCAGTAGGTAATCTGGGATGAGTCGTTACCACTGTATGAGTATCCTGTTCCCCAACAACCTTTTACTGACTGATTTTAAACTCCACTGATGGTCCTTGACTGAATCCATTATTACACTCAAGACTACAAGATGCTGATTTTCTATAATCTGGCATTTTTGTAATGAATACATTTTCTTCCTGTCTGCTTTTTTTTTCTTCTTCTTATTTTTTTCCCAAAGTTCCAAAAAGAGTACACAACTAATATTTATAAATGAAAGTAACAGATAATTAAAAAAAAAAAAGATCATGTCAAATCTTATAGACAATAAAAAAAGAAATACTTCAAAATTATTCTACTTAATCTGGATACACCTGATATTAAAATTGGAGAAAATATATTATTATAAAGGGGAAATTACAAACATATTTCACTTTAAATGAGGATGCAATATGATAAACAGCATATTAACATGTTGAATTAAAAGTTCATGTTTAAGTAATGTACTTTGGTCCAGATTAAATACAATTTATATAAGAATTAGTCACTAATTTCTTTCTTATTTTTTTCCCATGCCCACATCCCCTCCCTCCTTCTCTGTCCAGTATCCCCTTCCCCCATGCCCCACCGTGTCATTAATTGTCTTTATATCAAAGTTGAATACATAGGATTCTTTCTTCTCCATTCCTGTGATGCTTCACTAAGAATAATGTGTTCC
>NW_003852484.1:3157111-3174385 GCF_000181295.1 Otolemur garnettii | reverse complement strand
TTCTAATTAAAAAAGGATGCTGGATTTTATTGAATGCTTTTTCTGCATCTATTGAGAGGATCATGTAGTCTTTGGTTTTACTTCTGTTGATATGATGAATAATGTTTATAGACTTGTGTATATTAAATCAGCCTTGCATTCCTGGGATGAAACCTACTTGATCCTGATGTATGCTTTTTTGATGATAAGCTGTAACCTATTAGCTAAGATTTTATTGAGAATTTTTGCATCTCTATTCATTAGTGAAATTGGTCTGAAATTCTCCTTTTTAGTTGAGTCTTTTCCTGGTTTTAGTATCAGGGTGATGTTTGCTTCATAGAACATGTTAGGGAAGATTCCTTCCCTCTCAATCTTTTGGAATAATTTCTGCAGTATAGGAGTAAGCTCTTCCTTGAAGGTTTGATAGAATTCTGGTGTGAAGCCATCAGGACCAGGGCATTTTTTTGTTGAGAGATTTTTTATTGTTTCTTTGATCTCAGTGCTTGCAATTGGTCTGTTCAGGAGATCTATTTCATATGGGCTAAGTCTAGGGAGAGGGTGTGATTCCAAATATTGATTCATTTCCTTTACATTATCAAATTTCTGGGCATAAAGGTTCTGGTAGTATTCAGAGATTATCTCTTGTATCTCTGTAACATCAATTCTTATTTCCCCTTTATCATTTCTGATTGAGGTTACTAGAGATTTTACTTTTTACTTCTAGTTAGTCTGGCCAAGGGCTTATCTATTTTATTTTTTCAAAAAACCAACTCCTTGTTTCAGTAATTTTCTTAATGATTCTTTTGTTTTCAATTTCATTGATCTCTGATTTAATTTTGGATGTTTCTTTTCTTCTGCTGGGTTTAGGCTTACATTGTTCTTCTTTTTCCAATTCCATCAGATGGCTTATGAGTTTGTTGATGCATTCTCTTTCTGTTTTTCGAATGTAGGCTTCCTAAAGTGATAAATTTTCCTCTCAGGACTGCTTTTGCTGTATCCCATAGGTTTTGGTAGCTTGTGTCATCATTGGTGTTATACTTAAGGAAGTTAATGATTTCCTTTTTAATTTCTTCCTGCACCCAACTATCATTTAGCATAAGGTTGTTTAACTTCCATGCCTTTGTGTGAGATTGAGTGTTATGGCTGGAGTTGAGTTCCACTTTTAGTGCCTTGTGGTCTGTGAAGATGCAAGGTAGAATTTCAATTCTTTTGATTCTGTTGAGGTTTGCTTTGTGTCCTAGAATATGATCAATTTTGGAGAATGTTTCAGGGAACAATGAGAAGAATGTATATTCTTTATCTTTTGGATGGAGTGTTCTATGTATGTCTATCAAGCACAGTTGTTCTAGGGTCTCATTTAAATCTCTGATATCTTTGTTTAGTTTCTGTTTGGAGGATCTGTCCAGCTCTGAGAGAGGGGTGTTAAAGTCCCCTGTTCTTATGGTGTTATAGGATATCATAACTAAGCAAGGTCTGTTTCAAGAATCTAGGAGTATTTAAATTGGGTGCATAAGTATTTAGGATTGAAATGTCTTCTTGTTGTATTTTTCCCTTGACCAATATGAAGTGACCATCATTGTCTTTGGTAACTTTAGTTGCTTTAAATCCACATGTATCTGAAAATTAGATTGCAACCCCTCTTTTCTTCTGACTTCCATTTGCCTGAAAAATTGATTTCCAACCCTTAACTCTGAGTTTTAATTTGTCTTTCGATGTGAGGTGTGTTTCCTGCAGACAGCAAATAGATGGCTTGTGTTTTTTCATCCAATCAGCCAATCTATGCTTCTTTAAAGGGGAATTCAAGTCATTGACATTTATTGAAATAATTGACAGGTGTGGTTCTATTCATCTTATTTTGTGAAAGTCCATTGCTTAGTTTTGTCTTTTGCATCATTGTGGAAACTAGGTTCTGTCCTTTAATTTCTGGGTGTTTACTTTGCTGAAAGTCCATTGTGATGGTCAGTGTGTAGGACAGGTTGAAATATTTCCTTGAAACTGGTCTTATTGTGGCAAATTTCCTCAGTGTTTGCATATCAACAAAAGATTCTATTTCTCCATCAATTTTAAAGCTTAGCTTAGTGGGATATAGAATTCTGGGCTGGAAATTGTTGTGTTTAAGTATGTCAAAGATAGATGACCATTGTCCTCTAGCTTGAAAATTTTCATTAGATAAGTCCGTGGTCACCCTGATAGGTTTGCCCCTATAGGTCAATTGGTGCTTACTCCTGGCAGCCTGCAAAATCTTTTCTTTTATCTTGACTTTAGATAAGTGCATCACAATATGCTTTGGAGAAGGTTTATTTGAGTTGAGGTGACCCGGGGACTGATATCCCTCTGAAAGGAGTATGACAGAATCTTGAGTGATATTTGAGAAATTTTCATTTATAATATTCTCTAGAATGGCTTCCATTCCTCTGGGGCATTCTTCTTCCCCTTCTAGGATACCTATAACTCATATGTTTGAACGCTTCATAGAGTCCCACAATTCTATCAATGACTGCTCCACTTTCTCTATCTTCTTTTCAGCCACTTTAGAACCATGAAGTTTTTTGGTTTTTTTTTTCTTTTGCAATTTTTGGCCGGGGCTGGGTTTGAACCTGCCACCCTGCCACCTCTGGCATATGGGGCCAGGCCCTACTTCTTTGAGCTACAGGCACCGCCCCTTTTCAGCCACTTTAACAATCTGAGTTATCTCAAGAGCTTTATCCTCTACCTCTGAGATTCTTACTTCAGCATGGTCTAATCTGTTGTTAATACTTTCTATTACATCTTTGAGTTCCCTAATTGACTGCTTCAGTTCCTTCAGCTCTGCTATATCCTTTCTGTATTCTTCATATTGTTCATCTCTTATTTGATTCTGTTTTTGAATTTCCTTTTGATTATTATCCACTTTCTCAGCAATTTCTTTCATTGTTTTTTGATTGTTTCCCACTTTCTCAACAATTTCCTTCATTATTTTCATCATATGTATTCTAAATTCCCCTTCTGTCATTTCTAACATTTCTTTATAGGAGGAATCCTCTGCTGTAGCTACCTCACAATCCCTAGGGGTTACTCTGGACTAGCATTTCATGCTGATTCTTCTGCATGAGTGCTTTCTTATATCTGTTTCCTTACCCTAATTTTCCCTTCATTTCTTCTTGCTTTAAGTTACTTTGCCACTGGCCGAAAGTTTTAATGAGTCCTTTTGGTGCAAGACCAGAAGGATGGAAAGATTGAGGAGCAAGAAGGGAAAAGATATTTTTTTAAAAAAGAGAGAGAGATAGAGAGAGAAAAGAGAGTGTAAATAAAAGGAAGTATTGACAAAAAGAAGAAAGGCATCAAAAGAAAGAAACAGGAGTAATATAAGTGTATATAGGGTACTATGACTCACCCTTAAAGACCCCCAACTTCTGGGGGTTCCGGGTTGGGTTTTTCCCTTGAAGTCAACAGCTCTTTGCCAGCTGTCTCAGACATAGTACCCTGCCTCCACCAGCTAGGAGGAGGAAAGACAAAAATACTATAGATCAAACCATAACAAGCAAAAACCCTAGTAGGATAAAATTGGGGGTAAATAAACAAATAATAATAGAGGCAGAAACACTGGCAAAAATGTAATTCTAATTATTAAAGAACTCAAAAATGGAAGACTGTATTCAAACTAAAATAATGAAAAAGAAAAAAAGAAAAAAGAAAAATGTCCAAAAAAATGTTGAAATTAAAAAAAAAAATCAAAAAACCAAAAATCCCCAAACCAAAAAACCAAACAGTATATATATCTTGGTAAATATTGTCTGGGCAACAGGTGAACTTCTGAGGGATGAGAAGTTAATCCCAATGCTGATACAGCTGTACGAGATGGAGACTAGCAGCCTCAGCTGATTTCGCAGACCCGGCAGGCTTAGAAGCCCAAATGTCTCCTCAGCCCACTTAAAAGACACTCCAGACCATGAATGTTGGCCAAGGAGAAGCTTTCCAAGGAAAGCACTTATCCCTGGGATCTGTCCTCGTGTGGCTGCCTTCTTATTCAGTGCACCAAATCCAGTTTCCCTCAATGCTCCTGAGGCCAAGGCTGTTAATCTGCCACACACTTGGATCTCCACACTTCCCCACCATCTCAGCCCCCGGCTTTGGGGCAGCTCAGTCACTAGATTACCTGCCCAAGGTCTCCCACCTATCCCCACATGGCAACACACAGAGGCAGCTCCCGCACAATTGCTGTGAGGGCAACTCACAGCTGAACAGCGTTAGCTCCTTAACGGCTCAGAGGCTCAGTCCAGGGCACCAGACAGTGCCCAGAGTCATCCGCACAATGGCCCTAGGTCTCCCAAGGCAGTTCAATGGAGTGCCCAAGTCCAGAAAAACCAAAACAGCCCCAAGGCAAGGTTCTTCCCGCTTGTAGTCTCACTATTGCTATTGGTAAAGCTATAGGCAGCCTTAGGCCGAACAAATAGGCACCCACTACTTGCCGGTTTTCCACTGCTTTAGTCTTCCTTGTGGGGTCCAGAAGTCTCTTGCTGACTTCCTGGGTCACTCGAGGACAGCGTCTGGGCAAAACCTACCAGCCAGAGATGCCTGGATTCGTCTCTCCCCACTCTCACTGAGCCTGGTTACACAGAAGCTGCTACTCAGCTGCCATCCTTCCTGCCTACTTTAAAAAATATTCAGTGTGTTATACTTAATTACAGTGATCATTCCATTATAGGCAGTTGGAATAACATCCCAACTGTGCATTGGGATGCATAATTTATGCTATCTTTGGCTGGAGGAAGTTGACTCCCATGAATTTTGATAATTCTATTAATCTTTTTAAAACAGAACAAAAGATTTATTTTTCTTTTCTCCTCTAATTACTTTCTATAAACCACAAGAACTTATTAGCCACTGATGGCCCAAACAAGGAACATCTTCATTTACATAGGGGTTACTAAATGACATTTGTTAAAATTTAAAGTCCTTTTTTGAGAATTCCCGTATTCTTAACACTATAGCAGTGCTCCCAACATGGAGAATACTACACAGCCCTGGTGACTGGAGCCTCTTCCCCAAGATGTGATGTGTTCCAACATCACAACTTCTCACAGAGGGAAGGGAAGAAGCTTTCATTGCTTCTAAGCACAAATGAGACAAATAATTAACTACTGACAAGTATTCTTATAGGATAATCAGGCCCTTGTAGTGACTCTATTAATCTTTGAGCATTTCCTCACTTTCCTTGTCCCATGTCTGGAATTAGACATTTCTAGAAGAATCCTTGAATTATTTTAGTGGGGATTGTAGTAAGAAACCTAGAGTTATATGCTGAATGTGCTCACTGCCACTGAGGTATTGTCACTTGCAACATCTTTTATGCTATGAAAATCATGAACTCATATTCATATTGTCACAACCCTTCAGGCCCCTATGGCCCTGGTCTCGATCACCACAGGAAGGAACCAGGCATGACATGGATTAAAAGTATAAGCTTGTAGAAGGTGGGCTAGCCCTTCTTTGTAGGGTCGCCCCGAGCAACATCCGCACTAGCCTTTTATTGAGACCGTACAACACAGGGGAGGGGAGTAATTAACAATGACTACGTGCTGAAGGCTCGGGCTCTTTCTCCACAAGGAGCACCGGTGGACAAATGGCCCGAGGGTTCACCCCCCAGCTGTAAGTCATCTTGCTCAGAGGTCATCTGGCCCTTGGTGTCCTCTACATTTCCCCCTTCTAGTGTATTAAAGACATTTCTGGATAGGCAAGGGAGAAAATCTGCTACTGGTTATTTCAGCCATTCTCCTCACCAAGGAGCTTTCTTTTCTGCTAAGTAAAAGAAACAAAAGTGCATATAAGTATAACAGAAATACACCAACAGAGCTAATCTGGTTATAAAGGGAACTAATTTAACCAAACTAGGCATAGGGGAAAACCTGTCCCCTTTGTGCTAATCACCACCCAACTATGTGCTACACGTTGACCTATAGGGCCCATGACGCTTCCATTGGAAGTATTAAGCACCACCCAAAGTTATGTTAGGTGGGGAAAGGGCTGTGCCAAACTCAGACACTTTCCAAAGAGCAGTATAACTTTAAGTAAAGATCAGGGGTCCAGCTGAAACAGATATAAATCCAACAAGTGAAATTCTCTTACCTTGGCTGATACCAGTATTACTGTTACCTCAAAGCCTGCTGTTTGAGGTCTTTGTTGTCATAACCTTCAAAGGTTTAGAAGATGCATAGTAAGCTGACCTGGGGCTTTATATACAGCCCAAAATAATGAAATCCTGTATCAATCTTCCCACTATGTATACAAGCTCCAAGTGCCTCTTAGGGAATAAGGGCGCTGACTGCTTTTAACTGCTTCCTGCTGTAATGGATGGTGATATGGGAGAGGCAGCTAGAGTTCCCACAGAGGAGATTGACCTAGGGTTTCTCTATTATGAAATTACCTAGGCTATGGTCCTGTGAATAAAAGGAAAGTTAGTGAAAACAAATTTGTTAGAGTGCTGGCAAGGTTTCCTGCTCATGTCGAGGCTTAATCCAGCTGGTAACCACTGCTTCTCTTGATGTTCTGTAATAATATGGGCAAAAGCTCGACCCCGTTGCAGTACATAACCAGGCTTCCACTCTGACGTGTCAGGTTTTTTATAAAAAATAGGTTGTTGTATTGGAGAGGATGGTGAATGAATGAGAGATGTCCAATGGCATTCTGCAGCTGTCTTTTTGCCATTGCTAAGATTCAGAAAATTGAAACTGAAAAGAGCTCTAGTGAGCATATACTTAGGACTATTAAGCTATATGGGCTGCTACCTTTCCTCTCCTTTTTATATACAAATAAAATAATTTTTAATGTGGTAAGGGCAGTTCTTCCTGTTATCTATCCCTTTTTTTTGCTAGACAAATATGGCAATTGTCAAAGTTCAGAATTCCAAGTATGGGTTCTTTAAATGATGAAGCCCAAAACAGATTTAAACTATTAGCTGCTGCTAGGGAAAAAACATGATTGTAATGCCAATTCCCTCAAAGGTCTTTTTAAGTTGAGAAAACAGAAAATCTCAGCTGAGAGAATTTACCATTTCTTTAACTGTACAAACTTTCCTTTCATATTTACTTAATGGACAAATAAAAATAACACTTTCCTTGCAATCTTTGCAAGCAAGGATTTTTCTGTCGCTATTCCAAAGGTTTTGGTACTCGCAGCCCTAAACCCATCCTTCACAGATCTCAAAAGACTGTTACTGGCCTAATGGTTCCGCACTTCACAGTTCCTCTCAAAGGCTCTGTTACTTGCAGTCCTTCAGTGGTCCCAACCTTCACAGTTCCTCAGTACTGGAGTTTTTCCTGCTTTAAACTACTTTTCCAGAGGAATTTTTAGTAATTTGATTCCAGACTCTTTTTTCAAATGGAGCTCCCTAGCACAAAGGTGGTTTAACTCTTAATCTAATTATTCTCCATCCTCATCCATTGGTCTGGTTTAATTTCCTCAGTTTTATGCTGAGGCACCACAGGTCTAACCAAGCTGGCAGAGTGCTCCTATGACATAGAATTGAATTATACTGTTTTTCCGAGAATAATTTGAAAAGAAAATATTAAATACACTGTTTTAAATTCTTTCATTTACCAGTGGGTCCTGATTCTGACCCAGCTGATAAAAACACATCACTTATTTCGTGCAAGGTTCCCTAGCTTCTAGTTTGGCCAAAGGTCCCACTTGCCCTGAGCAGAGTTTCCCTTTGGACCTCCCCCCACTGTCTGTCTACCAAAGGCTTCGCTTACTTTGGAGTGTCACTTTCCCCTTTGGTCCACGCCCCTGGTGTCCTGTTGTGTCCTGCTGTGTCCTGCCGTATCCTGCCAACTATGCCAAAATGTTGCAACCCCTCAGTCCCCTATGGCCCTGGTCTCGATGACCACAGGAAGGAACCAGGCGTGACGCAGATTAAAAGTACAAGCTTATAGGAGGTGGGCTAGCCATTCTTTTCAGGGTAACCCCAAGCAACCTCCACACTAGCCTTTTATTGAGACCATACAACACAGGTGAGGGGAGTAATTAACAATGACTATGTGCTGAAGGCTCGGGCTCTTTCACCACAAGGAGCACTTGTGGATGAATGGCCCGAGGGCCCACCCCCCCAGCTGTAAATCATCTTGCTCAGAGGTCATCTGGCTCTTGGCATCCTCTACATCATATTTTCAATTAAAGCTTAATATTGTAGATTTTTTTCTTAATATCTTATATTTGTGTATCATTTCCTGTTAAATAGAAATTTCAGTTTCTAATAACAGCACATATTAACTTATTTTATCCTACAGTCTACATAAAATTGTGTCAAAGATATGATAACAAAATTATTGGTTACATTAAAATAGCTATGCCAGCTTTCTTTTGGTTATTAGCATGTTACAGTGTATCTTCTTCCATTCTGTTTCTTTTACCCTTTTAATAACTGTGATTTAAGATGTGTTTATTGGCAGCAGCATATACCTGTGTTTTGTTCTCTTCATCCTCCCTGACAAATATTTACAGTAGAACCTCCATGACTGACCACCTCCCTACATTAACCACCCCTTTAAGTTGACCTAATTTTCATAGACTGGACATGTACCACGTATGTATCAGTACAGTTGGCCTAGTTCCTTATGTTGACCACCTGCATAGACTGACCAGTTTGCTACAGTCCCTTAGGTATTCAATTTACAGAGGTTCTACTGCATTTTTAAACTGGAGTACTTAATCTATTTGCTGTGTATACTGGTGTATTTGGGTTTAAATATATAGCTTTCATTTTAATTTTCTATTTATCATATCTATTCTTTGTTCTTTCTCCTTTTCTTCCTTCTTTGCATTACATATTCTTATTATTCCAATTTCACCTCTCAAGAGAATGTTGTACGCATTCTATTACAATTCTTTCATTGCTAATCCTATAGATTACAGCATGCCATCCTTGATTTACTAAACTCTAATGTAAATTAATTTACTATTTCTCAGACAATACAATGACTTTGAACAATGTAAGCCCCAATTATCCATCTCCTTCCTGTTGTGCTACTTTTAACATGTATTTTAGTTCTGTGTACATTTTAAACCCTACAAAACATTTCAACTTGTTTTTACAGTATTTATTTATATTTACCAACATATTTGCCATTTTCTCCCACTGTTATTCAACCTTTCCATTATATCCATGCTTCCATCTGGGATGCTTTTCCATCTGGATTTAGTTGTTGTTGTTGTTGTTTTTACAATATATCTGGTAATGAAAAATTCTCATAGTTTTCATACAAAAATGTCTTTATTATTTCTTTTTCATTTTTTGAAGAAAATTTTATTGAGCATAGAATTCTGGGTTAGCACTTCCTTTCTTTAAATACTTTGAAGAGGTATTTTCTCTCACCATTTTCTTCTCACATTACTGTCTCAAACTGTATTTCCCTTAGTTCATCATGTTTGTTGCTGACAAATAGACTTCTTTTCTCTCTATCTCTTCTGGTAGTTGTCAGTGGGAGGTAGGTATAATACAAGTAATGTACCCTAGCAAAACACCTAGCAAAGATAAAGTGGTATGTCTTTTTTTTTTTTTTTTTTTTTGCAGTTTTTAGCTGGGGCTGGGTTTGAACCCACCACCTCCAGGATCCGGAGTCGGTGCCCTACTCGTTTCAGCCACAGGTGCTGCCCAAAGCGGTATATCTTAAAAGGAGGAAGAATGTCTCCATTGACTGGAGAGAAATTGAAGGAGGATCACGAAACACCCATGGACATTGATGGTAATGATTCAAAAGCAGATTCCCTCTCATTCAAAGGGTCTGTGAGTTCTGAGGCTTCAGAAGTACACAAGAAGGAAAAGGATGCCTGTGTCATCTGTATGGACACCATTAAGAATAAACGAATACTACCAAAGCATGAATTCTATGCCGCTTGTATCAACAAATTCATGTCATATAAGCCAATTTGCCCTACATGTCAGACTTCATATGGTATCCAGAAAGGAAATCAGCCAGATGGAAGCATGCACATCACTAGGTCAAGACAGTCACTTCCAGGCTATGAATCCTGTGGCACCATTGTGATTACTTATATTATGAAAGCAGGCATACAAACAGTAAGTGTTTTGGAGGCCCCTGGGTTTCTTTCCACTACCCTAGTGATTACCAGAGCAAAAGAGTCTGTCCTGTTGACTCTTAGCCAGTGGATTTCCCAGGGACCCAGGGAATTATTTCCATGGTCAAATGCAAGGATTGGAATAATGGTAAGGTCACTGTGTTTGCTTATTACTTAAGTATCTGTTGTGTCTATTTCTTAAGGCAGAAAAACGGTGGGTAGAGATTCTGCCTTAGGATTCTGGAAGGGGGAGTAAGAAAGGTGGATACTATTCCTAGCATCCAGGAGGAAAAAGGAGAAATATGAATTACTGGGAATATGGGCAAAACTTCAATACTTTTCTCTATCTACAAATGAACATACTTGTACATATAGTACAATTTAAATAGGGAACTATTTTCACATGACATTTTCTTGCTTTCATACAGGAAGAGCACCCAAACCCAGGAAAGATGTATTATGGGATAATGCGAACTGCATATTTGCCTGATAATGAGGAAGGAAAAGAGGTTCTGAGACTGCTTCGAAGAGCCTTTGACCAAAAACTGATTTTCACAATAGGGTACTCTCGCACACTGGGAGTCTCAGATGTCATCACATGGAATGATATTCACCACAAAACGTCCCAATCTGGAGGACCAGAAAAGTGAGAGTCTTTTGAAATGGGCTGCTAAGAGAATTGTAAGGGTTATAAAATGTGGCAATTTCAAGATGCAGATATAAAGAGACTTTATAATAGTGGTACTGGGTATAGTAAAATATTTTGAGAGATGCTAATCAGGGATGGTAACATCAAAGACAGAAAGACTGGTCCCCATAAATTTCTACTTTGCCAACTACAAAGTTTATGTGGTTACCAAATTTTGCATGAAATGGCAATGCAAGATGAATAGTATAGAAGGTAATTTCATTTGAGGCTTCATGTGTATTTGAAAGGTAGATCCTGGGAATGTTATTTACATTGGTTTCTTTTAGGTCACCTTTTTTTTTTCTCGCCTCTCCCCCCATCAATCCACAGAGAACATGAACTCACTTGGCCAATAGCATTTTAGGAAAAGTCTTAGTTGTAAGGAGACCAGTCGTGGAAGCTGTGTTACAGGAAACCCAATTTTCATTATGAAACTCAAATAGAATACCTTAGCCCTTGATATTAAAGACAAAAACACATCCTGAGACTTATCAAATCCTCAAATTTGAAAATCCTACCAGCATATGATTATACTGTCCCCATAAAATACAGTATAATATGTCTATGAGAGTCACTACTTATAATAAGCAGAAAATAAGAAATGGCCTGTTGAGAGGCAGATGCTGGCCAGACATCTAGATTTACTCACTGACTAAATGACTCACATCTGCACTTGTAAGAAAGACTATAAGTCACCCATCTTGAGGATTTCCTGGGAATGTTTGTAACACTAAATATTAAATGCTCAAATACCAAATATCTCTGTACCGATTGGAACTACTTGTGGTGACACTAAAGGAATTTTTTCCTTTTGCAGCTTTGGCTACCCTGATCCTACTTACCTGAAACGTGTCAAAGAGGAGCTGAAAGCTAAAGGAATTGAGTAAGAAAACTACTGGAGGAATGTCTTCACCCAAGCTGTCAAAAAGTAGATTTTAGGAGGTTGACTTAATGCCAATGTAAATCCTGTTATAAATTTTCATCTTTATGTAAGAGTAGGTTTAGCTAGTCTGTCATTTCTAGAGTGATATTTTTTATGGAAGACAAAAGCCCCAAAGGTCTCTGTAATTTTGCTACAGAGGTGTCATTTCTCATTCTTATGTCATCTTTGGGGTTAAAGGTGAGTCTGAAATCATCATCCATGTTGTTCAGTTGGACTACTAACTGTCTCTGGAGTGGATCTTTAGTTTTTCATTTTCCGTTTAATTTCCACCTGTGAAAGTGAAATTCCAATGTAAATTGTAGAGTGATGGGAGGGCTTTGGTTACAGGAAAATTAGAGACCCATACTCCCTTTCATTCCCCATGGTAAGAAAAGTGGTCAGGAGCAGAGACTGAGCTACCTTTGGTAATAAATGGCATTAAGGCTATTATTTTAAATGACACAGAACCTGGTATACAGTTGGTGCCTGCCTTAGTCCTTTGTGTTCTTAAAAGGAATACCCGAGGCAAGGTAGTTTGTAAAGAGTAACAAACTTTTGCCTCAAACTTTCTTTGGCTCACAGTTCTGCTGGCTGGAAGAATGGGCATCTGATGAAGGCTCAGGCTGCTTCCACTCTTTGGGGAAGCAGAGAGGAAGCAAGATAGCAAGAAGAGGTGCCATGCTCTTAGAACCTTAACCATTTCTGGTGGGAACTTATAGAGGAAGAATTCACTCATTACCACTTAGGAGGACAGCACCAAGCCTTTCATGGGGGATCTGCACCCATGACCGGAACAACCTCTTATCAGGTTCCACCTCTAACTTTAAGGATCAAATTGTGACATGAAATTTGGAGGGGTCAGACAAACTAAACTATAACTGTGCCTAATAAATTTATAGAGCCTGACCCCAAAACCCAACAATTTGAGTAAGGAATCTGTTTACAGAGTCCTTGCAACTGGTTTGGAAATCTGAGTTTCTTTTCTTTATTCTCTCTCTCTCTCTCTCTTTTTCTCTTTTAAGAGATAAGATTTCATGTTCCCCATGCTGGCCTTGAACTCCTGTGCTCAAGCAATCCTCCCACCTCAGCTTCTCAAGTAATTGAAACTACAGGCAGGAACTTCCATGCCTCGCTTGTGAATTTCATACTCTGAAACACTTGGTGCCTGAATTCTGACGGGGTCAGCTATTGGGTCTTTCTCTGTGTTCCTTGTAACCTGCCATGTTGGATGCATTTTACCTACCACAGTAATGCTACGTGTTTCTGAACATTGCTTTCCTCTGGATGTTTTTGTACTTTTTGCTGTACTTGGTGCTGTCCTCACGAGTGGTGATAAGTGAATTCTCCCTCCATCAGTTTCCACCAGAAATGGTTCCACATATAAAATAAATAACTTCTCTTTCATTTCCATCTTCTGTCATTTTACATTAACTCTGGTGCCCATTATATTAGTTTTTCATCCCTTTATGTTTTTGTCCTTAATGTCTTTTACCCCGAACTCTCTTTGGAAAGAAAAACAGCAAGAGTTGAGTCTACTATAAGGAATATGTAACATGTCAAATTTTACTGTTGAGTTCTCCAAGGAAGATAGAAGTTATAATACAAATTATCTGGTTATCCATATCCTAGCCTCTCTCCAAAAATGACAAACAAGATGTTGTCTTCTTTTCCCAGAGATACATGTATACACATATAATTTTTATATCAGATAATAATAGCTAATACTTACATTAAACTTATTTTGTCTCTTTTATAAGAGCTTTAAATCTGTATATTGATACGAGTAGTCTTCACATTTTTTTATTTTTTTAAGAACATGGGGAGAGGGGAGGGGAGGGAGATGGATGGGTAGAGGGAGGGTGATTGAAGGGATCACCTCTATGGTTTATCTCACAAGGGTACAAGTGAATCTTTCTAAAAGTAGAATATAAATGTCTTAACACAATAACTAAGAAAATGACGTGAAGGCTAACTTAACCAGTTTGATGAAAATATTTCAAATTATATATGAAAACACCACACTGTACCCCATGATTGCATTAATGTACACAGCTATGATTTAATTTAAAAAAATATATTTTAAAAAAGATATTTTATTTATTTTATTGTTAGTAAATATTGTGTATTTACCTTCCAAAAGCCTACAGAGGTAAGGGAAACTATCTGCAGGCTAATTTTAAACAACTTGAAATAGGGATTAAGTTTTCAATATAAAAAATAAAATTTTTAGCTTACTAAACTAGGAAGAATTTTCTTGCAACATGTCAATATGTTGGTCTACAGTATGTTAATAAATGGACAATGAAGATCTCTTCTAAAAAATATTTCAAACATTGCATACACTACCACAAAATCTAATCAGAATATGAAAATTTTCAAGTTACATTCCCCGGGACAGACTAAGTACAAGTTAGCTTTTAACCTAAACTCAGAAATGCAGGGTTTATAAAAATAAAAATATTGCCATCCATAAAGCCTTTGCAATAAAGATATTGCTCATGATAAGCCTTTGCTTGCAATAAGCCTTTGCTCCCAATAGCTCAACAAGCTCCTTGCTTCCATGGAAAGTAACTCTTGAAGCTAGACTTCTTGATCTGTAAACAGAAGCAGGCTGTATTGGCAGCACTGCTCCCCTTTGAAAATCATCTTAAGAAGGGAAGAACATCCAGCAATAACCTTCTTCGATGTGACACTGCCTGAATAGCTGCAGATCTGCACAAAAGGTCCCTGGGCAGGTGCAACTCTCATCCAATAAGCCAGAAACAGATTAAAGATGGGAGCATGAAATAGAGGTCAAACATTTCAGTTTACAGATGCTGTCTCAAGATAAAATGTAAGGGCTTTTAGAATACAAATGGACTACATACAAAAATGAGTTGACCAGATATCAATAATATTGAGAATTTAGGATGCACATACCACAAGTGAAATGAGAACTTTTTATGTGTAGCTGTAGGAAGCTCGGCTTGGGGTCATTCTATTTGGAACTCACTTCTGTTCAGCACCCCTTATTATTTCTATTATCTGCTATGTCCAGACTTCTGAATTATCCCAACTGATACTTAAAATGATGCCTTGTCACCCTCCAAACTTCTTCAGGTTCTTCCAAATCAAAGAGAGGCCATATAAAGTCTAGTATTATTTTGAGATTAGCATATACCTTATAATAATTAAAACTGATGGTCCATCTTGGGCTCAATGGCAGCTCTCTCTATAAATATTTTTTTATTAAGTAGAATATTCAGCTCTCTCAATAGAATTAATCAGTTCAGAGCTGATTGTACAACCAACAATAAAACTGGGACAATAGGTTCTTGGATTGTAATCACCCATGATGAATGGTCCCACTGGCCAACCCTTCAACTTGCTTTCTAGATAGAAGACCACCAGAGGGTTTCAGTGCAACTTGAACATTTAATAGAGGAAGGTCCTCATGAAGACTTTGTATTTTTCGTGGGATTCAGTATCACTCTTTGCTCAGCAGCCCCTCTATTTGCTAGTCTCTTATACAAGCGTCTGAGTCCTGGTGGAAGAATTCCCACTCCAGGTTTCTGAGCCCCTGCTTTAGGGACATAGAAGTGGAAGGTAGTACAGTTCTTTCTGGCCATCTGCAGGGCATGGGATGCCAGATTTCTTGAGATAAGTTCGACTAGCAATTTTAAAGAAGGCCATCACAAAGCTTCACGGTGGGGGTGAGAAAGTAGGTTTGAAAGTACCCAGTATGACCTGGGGTTCTGGAGACACTCACAACCTTCCGCCCCACCAGCCCGTTGATGAGCGAGGACTTGCCCACATTGGGAAAACCCACACAGCCGATGGTCACCACCCCATCCTTGTAGCGCTCCCGAGTTGGGCCAGTTGGCTCCATCGCTGAATCCATCTGCTGTTCCACCACGACTGCTGGCCCATCCTCCTCTTCCTCCTCCTCCTCCCCAGAGCCATCACCCCAGGTGGCTCCAGCCACATTGCCAGCAATCTTCTCCCGCCAGCTGCTCAAGTCCACTTTCCCCACAGTGATGGCCTCACAGGTTCTCAGCAGCTGCTCTGGTCCCAGGGCTCCAGTCCATCCTCTTCCCCGCCTCCGACTCTTCTTCAAGACACTGCTAGGGTCCTGTGGGGGACGGGGGTCCCGAGGGAAAGAGCTGAAAAGGACGATATGGAGCTGGGGATAGTGTTGATGGAAATAATCTTTCCAGGCAACCACGAGAGCTGGCGGGGCCAGATCCACCTTGTTCAGGACCAGCACCAGCGCCAGCCCGAGTTCTCCAGTCACGTACTCGTAAAGCGCTGGTGGGAAATTCACAACTGGATGTCGGATATCAGTGATAAGCAGGACAATGTCGGACATCTCTAACACTCGCCACAGCTGCCTCCATGTCTCCAGATTGTGCTCAAAGTAGCTGAGTTTCTCAGAGGTGTAAGCCCCATGAATCTTCCCAAGATACTCCTGGAAGCTTCGTTCCTCCTGGCTCATGACTTGCTCCTTGGACATCTCATAGCTCCAAGGAGGACGTCGGGGAAAGTCCAGGACTGAGCCAGGCTGATAGACCTCCCGGATGTCTAGCTCCAGCCCCTCAGCACCGACAGGCTGTAACACTTGTTCCCGCGCCGCTCTCTTTCTCCTCTCCACCTCCTCCCGACTGTCGCCTTCCAAATGCAGCCGGTATCGATTTGGGTGGTAGCCTCGTGGACCCAGCCCCTGAGAAGGCTGCCGGTTGAGCCTGCGGATATGACGGGTCACAGACTCGGCGTCCGAGGTGTGGGTCTGCTCCTCCCGCCGCTCCCGGCTCCCGCTGCGGCTGTTGGAGCTGGAGCGTACCCCATCTTGAAGTCCTCTCTTCCGCTCCCTCTTGTCCTGCAACTGCTTCTTTTTCTGCTTCACGCTGAAGGGCTTCTTCCTCGGCATGGCCGGGACAGTCACCTGGCCCGCCCTCCGCCGAGCTCCCGCCGCCTCTACCGACTTCCCCCGGGACAGCCCCAGTTGCGGGGCCCCGGGACCCTCGAGGAGGCGGGCTAGACGGTGACGTCCGCGGGCGGGCCCCACCGAATTGCCGGGGCTGCAGCGGTGGGAAGGCGGACGGGAGAAACACACTCACTTCCCGCTGGGATCCAGGGGAGAGGATGATACGGGATGAGCTAAGGGCACGCGAGAGCCAGAGGCACCGAAAGGGCGCCCCAGTGGCAAAGGAGGCGCGCGTGCGAGGTTCGGGCTAACTCGGGCTAACTCGGTCACCGAAGCTACCAATTCGCGTTCGCAGACCTGCAGAGTAACCGACGACAGGATCAGGAGGATGGGCGTCCCGTCGGTGAGTGGTCGGAGAGGGATGTGTCTTCATCTTCTTATAAGAGTATTTATCCCATCATGAGGACTCCGCCCCTCTGACCTAATCTGAACGTAATTATCTGCAAAGGCCCCAGATGCAATCACGTTGGGAATTAGGGCTTCCGTTGATGAATTTTGGGGGAAAATATTTAGTCTATAACTTAACAAGAGCATAGGGTATGCTCTCATTTTCAGAGGTCCCAGGAAATGGATGTCGTGTTTTACCAAATGCCAACTTCGTAGATAATGTTCCGGAACACTGGACTGACGTGAATCATCAGCTGTGTCGTATGGTCCCATTGCAGCCCA
>NW_003852484.1:3149751-3154170 GCF_000181295.1 Otolemur garnettii | reverse complement strand
TTTCTTTAAGGCTGCATAATATTCCATGGTGTACATATACCACAATTTATTGATCCATTCATGGGTTGATGGGCACTTGGGCTTCTTCCATAACTTAGCAATTATGAGTTGGGCTGCAAGAAACATTCTCTTACATATATCTTTCTTATAATGTGATTGTTGGTCTTCTGGATATATACCTAGTAGAGGAATTGTAGGATCGAATGGCAGGTTTATTTTTAGAACTCTACGTGTTCTCCAAACATCTTTCCAAAAGGAATGTATTAGTTTGCATTCGCACCAGCAATGTAGAAGTGTTCCCTTTCCTTCATATCCATGCCAGCATCTCTGATTTCGGGATTTTGTGATGTCAGCTAATCTTACTGGAGTTAGATGATATGTCAAAGCAGTTTTGATTTGCATTTCTCTGATGATTAAGGATGATGAGCATTTGTTCATGTGTCTGTAGGCTGTGCATCTGTCTTTTTCAGAGAAGTTTCTCTTCATGTCACTTGCCCACCCAGAGATGGGATCACTTGTTCTTTTCTTGCTAATATGTTTGAGTTCTTGTGGATTCTGGATATTAAACCTTTGTCAGAGACATATTTTAAAAAATCCCTTTCTTCTTTTGCACCTTACATACTTACTTTAATTGGAATGAGACTTAGCTTCATAGACTTGAAATCTCATGATTAATTTATTGGCAATAATGAAGGAATAAGGTCACATGTATGTGTTCGAATAGTTTCAGTTGCAAGTGCAAACAGAGCCACTCAAATGAGGAAAATTGTCTTGAAAATTGATGAACAATCTGGAAGTAGGGTGGACTTTGGAGCAGTTTGTTTCAGTGGCCAAATGATGTCAAGGATCTTATTTCTCTGTCTTTTATGTCCCCAGTGTAAGCTTTATAGTAAGGCTGGACTGTCCCTGTAGTTGTAGGATGGCTGCTGGTTGCAATCAGAGGTTCTCTGCTTCCACATTCATATCCCATAGAAGACAACCGTGACTTGTCCCACAAAAGTCCTGAAGTTTTTGCCTTTTTTTTTCATTTTCTGTGTGACGTACTTACCTGAGGGTTTTTTCTTTTCTTTTTTTATTTTTCTTTTTCAGTTTTTGTGAGGTCTGGGTTTGAACCCGCCACCTCCAGCATATGGGGCCGGCACCCTACTCCACTGATGCACAGGCGTCACCTGGTTTTCTTTATTCTTTTTTTTTTTTCTGGACCACTCCAACTATCTCTGTCTTGGGAGTACCATGTGGCCTGGGCCATCAGATCACTTTGTGAACCTTATTGAGATCCTGATTGGTTTAAGCCAATTAGGATCTACCCTAGAACTACTAGTGGGGCCAATTCCACTCAAACCAGAAGTTGTTGATGGAGTGGGATGGATATTCAGGAGATTATCACAATGTCCATCATGCTGCATAAAATCATTAGTCAGTAAAGTGTAGGGATTCATCAACAAGGCACTGGCCTACTATATGTATCAGAGTGAGGTGTGGCATCCTACACATATAAAATCTAGTTGCTTCTTCCATGAAACTGTGTACTTACTCTATCACACTTATAAAATTGTACCTTGATAAGCTTTCAATTAGACAGTAAGCCTCTTAAAGTAGGAGTCATGTCTTCTTTTTTTTTTGAGACAGAGTCTCACTATGTCACCCTCAGTAGAGTGCCATGGTGTCATAGCTCACAGTAACCTCCAACTCTTGGGCTTAAGCAATTTTCCTGCCTCAGCCTCCCAAGTAGCTGGGACTACAGGCATGCACCACAAAGCTCAGCTACATTTTTGTTGCACTTGTTTAGTTGTCCTGGGCTGGGTTCGAACCCTCCACCCCTGGTATATGTGGCTGGCACCGTAACCACTGTGCCACGGGTGCTGATTTTTATTCATCTCAGCATTCCCAGAACCCAGCACACTGCCCAGCACATAGTAGGATATAATATGTATTGAATAAACTCAGTTGAATAAATGGACTTAATTCCTGAGAAAAGAGAACCAGAAGAGAGACATCCTGCAGAATGGAAGGACTTTACAGGAGGAGGTGCTTCATGGTGTTAAAGACTGTTGAGAGGACAGTTGGCCCTTTGTATCCATGGGTTCTACATCAGGATTTCAAGCAATTGCATGTCAAAAATGGTTGAATCCGTACCGGACAAGTACAGACTTTTTCTTCTTCTCTTTATTCCCTAAGCAATACAGTATAAAAACTATTTACATAGTACTGGCATTGTGTTTGGTATTATTAATAATTTAAATCACTCTAGAAGTGATTTAAAGTGTACAGGAGGATTGCATAGGTTAGACGCAAATACCATACTCCCAGTTTATACAAAAACTTAGGGATCCTGGCATGCTGGTATCTTCAGGGGTCCTGACACGAGTCCTCTACAAGCATTGAAGGACCACTGTACAGGAAGAGCAAGAAACTCTCTTCCATCGTGTTTACCAGAAATCTGCAATTTCCTTACCTCTAAGCCTTCTAGCCTACTCATTTTGAAAATCTCCAACTTTGGATTGATCCCATAACCTACCTTCTCTCTTGCTGTTCCTAGATTAAATCAGTACTAAGTCATGGTCCCCAATCTCAGCTGGACTCTCCAGGCTGCCTGGAATCCTTCGCTGCTTCTCCAATCAGTCACCTCTCCAATTCCCCATTCCAAACTTTCACCACTTTCCCTGAGGCCTCCATCACTTTCAGCAAAACAATTTCCTTCCTTAATACTTGGCTTCTTCTCAACCTCTGTCCCAGGTACCCACCCCACTCTTCTAGAGCCTCTCCTCTTACTCTGTTTCCAGACCATCATTCTCTCAGACTTCCTCCTCCCCTCCCCCCAGACATAAATGATCTGGAGCTCTTTCTTATGCTTTTCTGGTTCTGGGTGTGTTCTTCTAAACTATCTCTTATCTTACTGAGAGGCGGTGATTTGTTTTCTTCTTTCTTCTCTATTAATTTTCTCTTTATGAGGGCAGAGACCCAACACAGCATTTGATTCATAGTAGGTATTCAGTAGGTGATTATTTAATGGATTTTAATTAAATTCACCCTAGAGGAAAGGAAAAGAAGTAGAGGGTAACATTTTGAAAAAAAGTTAAAGAAAGACAGTTTCAAAGAGGGGATTTTCATGATTAGAATTGCTATTGTAAGGTCTAAAAAGAAACAATCATCAGATTTGTCAATTGCGAAGTGACTTGTGAGCATAATTGGAGCAATAACAGAAAGAGTTGTTACTGAGAAAAACCACATGGGAAGGGTCTGAAGATGAAAAGGAATTGGCTATGGAAGGATTCCAAATTTTTGAATAGGAGTTTGAATGTCAGTGAATCTCTAGAAATTCCAGGGACTACATATAGGAATACATTTTGACATAAACTATAAGTTATGTTATATGAAACAGATTCTAATAGGCACTATTGCAAAGAATAGGTACAAACAGGTACCAATCCTTAGTGATACTTTGACCTATATTTTTCTGCTTCTTCTTCTTCTCCTTCTCCTCCTCCTCCTCTTCCTCCTCTTCTTCCTCTCACTATGTTGCCCAGGCTAGAGTCCCATGGCAACGTCAAACTCCTGGGTCAACTGATCTTCTTACCTTACCCTGTCAAGTAGCTGGGAGGATCGGCACTCACCCCAATGTCTGACTAGTTTTTCTATTTTTGGTAGTAATTGGGTCTCACTTTGCTCAGACTTGTCTTGAACTTGTGAGCTCAAGGAATCCTCTGGTCTCAGCCTCCCAGAGTGCTAGAATTACAAGTGTGAGCCACCAGGCCCTGGCTAACTTTTCTTTTTCTAAAGGTAGAAGGCATCTACCCTCTGCACTCACTGTTTATTTGCATTTCCTTTTCCTTTTCCCTCACTTCCTCCTCCTTCTTCTCCTCCTTCTCCCTCATATTGCTTACTTTAAATCCACAACAAGTACAACATACTGAGATCTAAGATTATTTCCAATACATTTGTCATCTGAAGACTGAGAGAATACAGAATGCATTTCTCTGGCAGAGCTACCAGCTGAAGACAAAGCACATGGACATCAAGAATGGCCAGGCTACTAATGAGAGGCTCCTCTTCCATGGGACAGATGCAGCCACAGGGCCACTTATCAATCAACATGGCTTTAATTGCTGTATTTTGGGGAAGGGAGCTAAAGAAGGGAGATGTCTGGCTGATGAAAATGAAGTGAACAGTAGTTCTAGTGTCAGCTATTCACACCCAAGCAGTGTGGAAGCGTAGTTGGTAGCCACATTGTCATTGTCAGGACAGGGTTCATGTGCTTCCCCTTGAGGGACACTGATAACCTTCTGAGGGGAGAGGAAGTGAATTCTAGAAATGGCAAAAACTGGCTTTTGTGGGCAGGAACTGAATTGAAACAAGATTTTGTTGGGTTGGGCATGGTTCTACATACTGTTTAATTTTATAATTTTGGGAAGAACTTTT
>NW_003852484.1:3147402-3147800 GCF_000181295.1 Otolemur garnettii | reverse complement strand
GCTTTACACCACTCTCAGAAAGTAGAGTAAAAAGGTAATAAAGTATACACAACACCATGAAATGGCAATTCGTAGAAAAGGAAACCAGAATGGCCAATAGAGTTCTTAAATGTTCAACTTCATTACAACAATAATGAGATATTATTTCACATTTAGCAGCCTGGGGAAATTTAAATGTCTGACAATTTCAAAAAACTGATATTGTTTGGGGAAGTATAAATTGGAGCTATTGCTTTGGATTTTCACATGCACTTTAGATAAGGTGTAATTTAAAACACACCAAATAAAAACATGAAAGGGAAGATGGAATAGATTGGAAATTTAAAAACTGTAAGCAAACTAATTCCCAGAGAAAATAAGAGAAAGATTCAACACGTATCTCTGCCCTTGGAGCATCT
>NW_003852484.1:3146514-3147265 GCF_000181295.1 Otolemur garnettii | reverse complement strand
TGCAAGGGAAAACAAGGAGAGCACGTGCCTCTAACAGCGCTCACTCCTACGGGCAATGCACGCAGTGTCCTGGCTCAGATCTGTGGCAGGTGAAGGGTGTAAGTACTGCACCCTCCTTCTTTCCTTGTGCTGCCTCATTCTCTCCTCTCCTTGGGGTTCTTTAAACTGCTTCTCCTCCCAACTTTGAGCCTTCCCTCCTTGCACAGACTACCACCCGTTCCTTAGCAGTCGACAGGAACCGTGTTTCCTCTGTAATAACCAAGCCCCCAGCTCTTGACCCCCTCCCTAAGACCAGTAGGGCCCAAGCCCCCAGCCCTTGGCCACCTACTTAAGACCAGTGGAAAACAAGTCCCCTACCCTTGAAAAAGAAACCTCTCCTAAGCCTTTAGTTCCTGCCCCCTCAATGAAAAAAAAGCAGCCTGAAACTAAGGAAGTATGCAGGGAGGGGTTGAAGAGGGGAGGGGTTGATTCCAAATAAAGCCCCAGGTGAAGAGGTCCCAAGTTGTTCTCAGAAATTTACCCAACACTTGTTTTGTACCCCCTGAACTATGTGACCCCCATCTTATGATCATGAAGTAATGTACTTGTGATGTATCCCCACCCTGAATTGGGTAAGCCCTTATGATGTACCCTTACCTTGTGACCCCTGAGCTGTATTGAATTGTGCTAACTGCTGTGATTGGCTTCTGTATTGCACTAGCTTGCTGACCCTGCAAAGTAATGGTATAAAAAGGCTCCTCATCCATTATGC
>NW_003852484.1:3144854-3145817 GCF_000181295.1 Otolemur garnettii | reverse complement strand
GCGTTTAAGGAACAGGTTTCTGTGGTTGTAGAGACTTGGCAAGTCCAAAATCTCATGAAGTAGGCTGGCAAGCTAGAGACTCAGGGAAAAGTTGCAGTTTGAGTTCAAAAGGAGTCTGCTAGCAGAATTCTTTATTGCTTGGGGGAGGCCAGTCTTATTTTATTAAGGCCTTCAAATGATTGGGTGAGAGTGGGCCACCCACATACTAGAGGGCAATCTGCTTTACTCAAAGTACACTGGTTTAACTGTTAAACTCATCCAAAAATCAAAAACCTGTTAACCTGTTTAACTGTTAATCTCATCCAAAAGCCCTCACAGAAACATCCAAACTAATGTTTGACCATGGGTACCACATGGCCCAGGCAAGTTGACAGATAAAATTAACCATCACAATAACCATTTCATTTTGCAACCAGAAGAAAAGGAGAAAACTTTTAAAAGTTATAAAAGCCAAAGCCTGCAAGTCTTTAGGAAAGTAGGTAAGTTCATATGTTAATGATAGCAATGTAAATTGATCCAGTCCTCCTGAAGGGCAGAAGGGCAGAATGGCACTTTATTTAAATAATCATAAATATACCTAGCCCCTCACCAAATAAAGGAATGTATCCTGAAGAAATAATGTTTAATACAAAACCAAAGTATACACACATAATGTTTATCTTATGATAGGAAAATACTGAAAGAAAGCTAGGATCCCAACATTACAAATATACAGAAGCTAACTATGGCATATTGAAATAATATGGTCTAGTGATATACTGAATATGATAAATATAAAGATGATATAAGGTCCGATAACCAGAATCTACAAACAACTTATGCACGTCAGCAAGAAAAAAAAATAAAATAACTCATTAAAAAGTGGGCAAAAGACATGAACAGAGACTTTTCAAAAGAAGATAGACTAATGGCGAACGAACATAGGAAAAAACTCTCACCATCTTCAATCATCAGTGAAATGCA
>NW_003852484.1:3142063-3143250 GCF_000181295.1 Otolemur garnettii | reverse complement strand
AGGAAATAGAAAATATTTGGTTAAATTGTGTTACATAAAAGGAAGAATGCCAAATTAAACATACATACCCATTGTAACTATAACCCAACCATATAAAACTAGGAAAAGGACAGCTATATAAATGTTTCTAGTTAAGATCAACATTGAATTATCCTGTAAAGTTATTGAAACGTTTAGTTTTTAAAAAAAAACTTCAATATTGCTATAATGTGATTTTCTTCTCAGGGCACCAAATTGACTTATGGAAAACCAGTTATTTTATGCCCTCCTATCCTGAACAGATGACAGCATTTCCATTTAGGAATGTAAGCTTTATTGAAGATGTATTTTGGTAGAAAGATAAAAGACCAGAAGCAAATGGTAGGCAAAGTGGCTCACATCCTTCCAGGGGAATGTTCCAACTGAGAGTACTGGCAAAAAAGAATGTTTCCTAATTAGTGAGCAGAAAGGAGCTGTGAGGTCCTAGCCACTACCAGAAAGTAATATGAGAGGTAGGACTAGAGAGGGCATAATTGTGTCCCCCCAAAAGATGTGTCGAACATCCAAAGGTCACCAAACATAGGAAAATTAACAAACTCATATTATATATTTTTTTTAATTTTTAACTTAATCTTTATTAAATAATAACTGTATACATTTATGGGGTACGATGTGATGACTTGATATACAACATGGAATGCTTAAATTAAACTGATTAACATAACCATAACCATCAACCTCACTTTCTTATTTTTTGTGTGAAGGCATTTATAATATACTCTTAGTTGTTTTGAAATGTACCCTTGCATTGGGCACATTAGGTGAGATTCCACCAGAAACCCTCCTTCCACTCGCCTCCCTTTCCTATCTGCTTCCCCCTCTTCCCTCCTTCTTTATGGACTATATTTGTGTGAATATGTAATACATTCAATTGTATGAATGTGTAAGTGATTATATATTGGTTTCATAATAGTATTGAGTACATTGGATACTTTTTCCCCACTTCTTGAGATACTTTACTAAGAAGAGTATGTTCCAGCTTCATCTAGGTAAACATAAAAGACATAAAGTCTCCATCTTTTTCTATGGCTGCATAGTATTCCATGGTATACATATACCATAATTTGTTAATCCATTTGTGGGTTGATGGGCATTTGGGCTGCTTCCATGCCTTTGCAATTATGAATTGGACTGCAATAAACATATGG
>NW_003852484.1:3138872-3140110 GCF_000181295.1 Otolemur garnettii | reverse complement strand
TTGTCTAGTTCCAGATCTGAGTGGAAGTGTTTATTCAATATGATATTGGCTATGGGTTTTCTGGAGTTGGCCTCTATCAGTTTAAGAAATGCCAAATCTAAATCTATTTTCTTAAGTGTTCTAATCATGAAAGGATGCTGGATGTTATCAAAAGCTTTTTCTGCATCAATTGAGAGAATCATATGGTCTTTGTTTTTTATTTTACTTATGTGAGTGTGTCATATTTATAGATTTACACATATTGAACCAAGCTTGTAACCCTGGGATGAAACCAAGTTGATCATGGTGTATAATTTATTTGATGTGCTGTTGAATTCTGTTTGTAGAATCTTATTGAATATTTTTGTATTGATATTCATTAATGATATTGGTCTATGGTTTTCTTTCTTTGTTGGGTCCTTTCCTGGTTTGGGGATCAAGGTGATATTTGCTTTATAGAATGTGTTGGGGAGGATTCCTTTTTTTCCTATGTTTTGGAAAAGGTTATATAATAGAGGTACTAGTTCCTCTTTGAAGGATTGGTAGAATTCTGATGTGAAGCCAACCTAATCCTCAAATTTCCTTTTTTGGATATTTTGAATAGTTTATACTACTTCAGTGCTTGAATAGGTCTATTCAAAATTTCTAATCCTTTCTGGTTGAGTCTAGGAAGGTGGCATGCTTTCGGGTATTTGTCCATTTACTCCAGATTTTCATATTTCTGAGAATAGAGGTTTTTGTAGTAATCATTGAAGATTTTTTGTATTTCTGTGTTATCTATTGTTATTTCTCCTTTATTGTTTCTGATTGACATTATTAGAGATTTTACTTTTCTGTTTCTGATTAAGCTAGCCAAAGTTTTATCAATTTTATTAATCTTTTCAAAGAACAAGTTTTTTGTTTGTTGACGTTCTGAATGATTCTTTTCTTTTCAATTTCATCTAATTCTGCTCTAATTTTAGTTATTTCTTTTCTTCTGCTGGGTTTGGAGTTGGATTGTTCTTTTTGCAGTTGCTGGAGATGACCCATTTTGTTGTTGACTTTCTCTCAGTTTTCTTGATGAAGGTTTCTAATACTATAAATTTCCCTCTTAGGATGACCTTTGCACTATCCCATAGGTTTTCATAATTTGCATCATCATTATCATTTTGTCCCACAAATTTGATGATTTCCTTCTTAATCTTTGTCTTTGACCCAGCTATCATTCAGCCTAAGGTTATTTAGTTTCCATGACTTTGTTTGAGTTGAATGTTTCTGTT
>NW_003852484.1:3137149-3138618 GCF_000181295.1 Otolemur garnettii | reverse complement strand
ATCTTCAACTATTATAGTGCAGAAAGATATCAAATTGTTCATATCCATTAGGGTTTGTTTTATAAATAAAGGAGCATTCAGGTAGGGTGCATAAATGTTAATTATTGAAATATCTTCATGTTCTCTTCAGTGCTTTTCCCTTGACAAAATGTACTGGCCATCTTTGTCTTTCCTTATCTTTGTTGGCTTAAATCCTATTGTATCTGCAAATAAAATTTCAACCCCTGCTTTTTTCTGATTTTCATTTGCTAGTATTATAGATGTCCATCCCTTCACTGAGTCTTTTTTTTTATCCTTTGAGGTAAGATGAGTCTCTTCTAAGTTATAGATACCTGGCCTGAGTTTTTGTGTCCAGTCAGCCAACCTGTGCCTCTTTTAAAGGACAATTTAAGCCAGTCACATTAATTGAGAAAATTGGTAGGAATGGTAGTGTTTTGGCTGTCACATTTTTCAAAGGTCTGGTAAATATTTTTAATCCTTTCACCATTGTGGAAGCTAGGTTTTGTTCAATAAATTCTGGGTGAGTTTACTTTGGTGGTAGACCATTGTGCTGATCATTATGGAAAATGTTTCTGAGTATTTCCTGGACAGCTGGTGTGGCAAGTCTATGGCAAATTTTCTCAACATGTGTAAAACAGTGAAGTATTTGATTTCTCCATCACAAACAAAACTTGGTTTAGCTGGATACAGGATCCAGAGCTGAAAATTGCTTTATTTGGAAGATTGAAGGTTGATGACCATCCTCTTCTGGCTTGTAATGTTTTGGCTGAAAGATCTGCAGTCATTCTAATATTTCTCTCTTTGTAGATAATGCTTTTCTTATGTCTGGCTACTTGCAGGATTTTCTCCTTCATGTTAACTTTGGCAAACTTAATTACAATGCATCTAAGAGATGCTTTATTTGGATTAAGTCTAATTGGGTTTTGAAGCTATCTACTATCTGAATTTCTATATGTCTTGCAATGCTTTGGAAATTCTCCTTTATAATATCTTGGAATAAAGCATCTCTGTCTTTAGCACCATCCTATTTTCCTTCAGGAATTCCTATCAGTTGGATGTTTGATCTTTTGGAATGATCCCACAATTCTCTCAGGGAATATTCTGTTCTTGTTTTCTATATTTCCCCCTCTTTGAATGCTTGGGATCACTCAAAAGCCTTGTCTTCAATTTCTGAGATCCTTTCTTTTGCCTTTTTCAACTCTATTACTGAGAGATTATACTATATTTGGAAGTTCTTCGGATAACTTTATCACTTCCTGCAGCTTTGCTATATCTTTTCTCATTATGTCCATATCCTTGGTGACTTTGTCTTTGAATTCATTAATTTCTTGAGACAAATTTTGAACTACTCTTTGGATTTCTGTTTCCATCTTTTCCTGAATTCTATTCACCTTATTTGCCATCCATATTCTGAATTCTATTTCTGACATTTTAGCCATTTGTCTATGAATAGCATCTTCTGTTATATC
>NW_003852484.1:3135421-3136267 GCF_000181295.1 Otolemur garnettii | reverse complement strand
TCGCTGGAGAAGGAGGCCCAGTGTTTAGCAGCTCTCTCCTGTGGGGTAAAATGAGAGGTATTTTGTTCCCTGCTTGCTTGGAGAGAGTCCACAGAGAGGCCCCCATTTGGAGGAGATGGGCTTTGTACCCATGAATTTGGGTTTTTTGGATCATCTTTCTTGGAGTTGCAGCTTGCATCAGCAGAGATGATATTCACTTGTCTATCTTCTTTCTTAACTCAGCTCCCTACCTTTGGCTTCAATGAGTCCACTTCTGTCCAGTATCTCTCCCTCTGGACAGGAGCCTCTGGCAAAAGCTGCCTTTAGTTGGTCTTCTTCCTTGAGATCTCTATATATGATATCTTAAATATTTTTATCTTTAGCTATCAACATGTAGAGAAACATTTTGTAAATGTTTGTTGAATATTTTGTAAATAAAGGTACATGTAGGTACAATTTCTCATTTTCGCTATGTATGTATATATGGTAACCTTTGGGACACCCTATAGTCATATATCTTTATAGAGTACATGTGATGCTTTGATATAGGTCTGCAATATGAATTAGTCTAATCAAGATAATTAGAGTATCCATCACCTCAGGTATTGAGTGTTTCTTTGTGTTAGAAACATTCCAATTCCACTTTTTTAGTTATTTTAAGGTATACCCTTACCTTATTGTTGATTGGTAATTTTGTTGTGCTATCAACTACTGTTTGATTTTGTTGTGCTATCAAATATTGTTCCTTGTATGTAACTATATTCTTGCAACCATTCTCCATCCTCACTTTATCCCCCCTTCACACTACCCTTCCAAGCCTCTGACAACCGTCTCTTTCTCTATCTTTTTGAGTATATAAAAATCTTT
>NW_003852484.1:3128858-3134838 GCF_000181295.1 Otolemur garnettii | reverse complement strand
AAGAGCCTGCCTTCAGCTGGCATCTGGCTCCAACTCATAACTACCTACCTGTCATGGAGATAGAAGAAAATTTTATTATTTTTTTAGATAAAGACAATTCTCTAACACAGATGGCCACCCCCATTACCAGATCATTTCAGGATGAACTGTGTGTGACAAATAGCATTGTCAAATCCTCTTAGTTGAAGGCTAGCTATCATTTATCTTAATGGCACATGTAATGGGTTATATCAGCCAGGCTATGTAAAAAGATGAGGCTTCTTTCTGCCTTTGCTATCTCTTCAGTGGATTGCCTGTGGTAAGTGTCACATTCTGGCTTGATGTTTATTCAGCACTAAAACTATGTTCTTTCTCTTTTGCCTTGTGAAGAGGTTTTGTGGGTTGGCAAGAGATTTTATTTTTATTTACATTTCCCTACCAATTACTTCTGGTCTAAGATGACAAAATGGACTAGTTGTGACACAGACCATATGGCTGCATAGCCTAGCTATTTACTATTTGGCTCTTTCTAGACCCCTGGCCTAGGTGACCAGATGTGTAAGCAAGATACTTAGACAAGGCTGAGTTATCCAGTGTAATAAAGTGAGAGGAATTTCAAGTTGCTGTGGGTGGCCTAAAGAGAAGCAGTATGGTCCTGGGGCCAGAGGGAAGGAGGTTATATGAGGAAGTGGATTTTAGGGCAAGTGGTTGCAAACCCAAATGTTTAGAAAGCCTAGGAGTTGAAGCTAATGAATGAAGGGGATCAAATGAAAAGTTTAGGAAACGGAAGCCAGCAGTCAGCTGGTCCTGGCTCAACTGTTGACTTGACATGTGAGGAGGTAAACAGCATCCTGGCAAACCATGTCATTTTTTTCTCAGAGAAATTGTAAATCTGTGGTTTAATATGAAAACTTATACTTTTATTTTTTTAAGGGTCCTTTATTGATTGACCTTGCCGAAAGCAGGCTCACGCCTCAAAATTTCTTGACCGAAAACTTACACTTTTAAACAGTTAGCATCTAATTTGAATTTTTCAAAGCAGATCTTCACTTTGGTGGCCATCAGCTTTTAACTTCTGATCTAGAAAGTGGAGGAGGACCTCTCCACATTAACAGTGAATGAGGAAATGGTTTGGGCAGGAAATGGCTGATAAATTAATTTCTAGAAATACTTAGGTGTGAACTTTGACCTGCGAGTTGGTTCGTATATTGACATGTGATTAGTCTAAACCGTCAGTGAATATGTTAGTGTGGGTTTGGGGGAAAGTAAAAAGGTAGCATTTCTGGCCTAGGACCACAGAGGCAGGAGCCAAGGAGCAGATTTCAGTTGTGGATTTTCTCTGGAAGAATGTGGTCCCCTAAAAACAGATGCATTGGAGAGGGTTCTGGGCTTTCCACAGTGCATTGAATGGGGATTTGAAACATTTTATTTGGATATTAAGTAAAACATGATTAAGAAAGGATAGAGAACTTAGGGACTTGGAATGACTGATGTTTAGTAAGCCCTCAAGAAATCTTGACTCTTATAATTAGCTATTAATTTCTACTACAACATATGGAAACACAGTTCCATAAGTAGTTTCCAGTAAGTAGCCTTCAAAATGCCTTCAGTTTCAGCCATCATTTGACTACAAACACATGAGAGATAGGGAAGGAAAAATTATCTGTCTGAGCCCAAGGAACTCACAGAATCTTGAGGGATGATATTAATAAGTGATTGCTGTTTTATGCCACTAAATTTTAGGGAGATAACTGGAGTAATATACTTCACTCCCACTGTTTAAAAAAATTTTTTTTTAAGTTTTTTAAGTTAGCTTCATTGCCTACTATAAAAAAGAAGTCTTTTATACTGACATTTCTTTATGTTCATGTCTTTAAATCACTGACAGATTATGGGATTTAGGGAAGAAGTTGATATGTAGGATGGAGATTTCATTTATTTTAACTTGAGCATATGGATGACTTTTGGAAACAGAAAAGATTTTCCAAATCTATTCCACAGATTTCTAAAATGTAAGCCCTTTGAGAATCTACCTTAGTGCATGAAGAATAATTCAGAAAATCAAACTTCCGGTTGATAATAAATACAACATACAAATACCCTGAATTTGAGACTGCAAGCAAGAAGGATCCTACTGATATTTTCTAGATGATGCTTACGAATGAACTGTGGAAGACCCACAGATTCAGTGTATGGCATTTGTTCCCCAGCCACTGACCTGGCCTCATTCAGTGGATTGAAAGATGCATTAAAATGTCAGAATGCATACCTACAATGATCAGAACCTGAAATGAAGTGTAATCTGCAGGATGCTTATTTGGGAGTGACCTTGAGATCAACACCTATGGAAGGGAGATGAAGGAAGTGGAATTGGGCAAAGGTCATGTTGCCATATGGGCCTGACAATAGCTTCTGTCAACTTGATGAGGTGCTCCCATGCTTAAATGGCCCATCACAGGCGCCCTGTGTTGAACTAGGACACAATAGGAAGGATGTGACCTTGGGCAAGGCAGCTCTGAAGCACAGGCAATCCCTGAAGAGAGCTGGAGGCCATTGAGCAGTAGCACTCCTAGCAGCGGTCAGCGTGTCTCTCCCCTCCTTTAAAGAGGACTCCGTGTGCTGCATCACTGTGACCGAAAAGAGATGAAAACTTTTGGCTGAGTATGGATTATCCATTTTGCTCCTAAGGATGATTTTAGAGCACAAAACTCAGGATTCTAAATAGGGTGATAAGTTTCAATTGGAACTGCCTAAACTATGAGAAAAGAGAAAATGACAATCTCCCTGGAGCTCAGAGATTATTTTATGAACTCTTGAATTATTCTGAAACATCTGGCTACATGACTGAGATCTGGGAAAAGTTTTAGCCCACCAAGTCTATGAATGAATTTTGGTTTCTGGCTATGAACTACATTTCCATGACTCCTTTTTTGGCTGAGTTTAAATTTTACCATCTCTCCCTGCTCACTGGACTTGGAAAGATTTTTTTTTTTAAGTAGCATTAAATAATAAGGACACAGGATTTAATGACAACAGATTTGGATGTTACATTATTAAAAGCCACTTCTCTTACTTGGTTATAGAAATCTTGTGATCCCAGGTGACCATGTTATATTTCTAGTCACTACTTTGAAGAATATAACATGATCCAATTGATCTCACAGGAACGTGCTGTGCAGAAATGAGAGTTAACATTGTGGGCCTCAGACAGTTACCCTTAGAAAGGCCAGCTTGCAAGTTGGCCCATGGCTGGTATCTGAACATAGACTTTGGAACCAACTCCCAGGTCAACAATCATAGCATGTAACCTATATAAACAACATGGTTTGTTCTGAACCCCTGCTCTCCTTCCAGGAGTCTGGAGTTTTGATACATGCTAGGTAGAGGGAACTTTCATAACCAGCCCTTACCCCAGGATAAGTCATAGCCATGAGTATGATACATGCTAAGTCCTGTGAGTCTTCCTGAGCCTGGGAAAGGTCTTGGGGACTTCCTAGCACAATGTTACTATTTTTATATAATCAAATGATGTTCTCCTGTCTGAAAGTCCACACTTGTAAACTGTAGGTTTACATGTTTTCTCCTTAAAGCCAGAATTTCCTTAATTAATATTTACTCATAAAATTAAGTGAAAGCAACCTTGTGGTAAATGTAGAAGACCAAGAATAGCTAGTATCAGCCATTTCCACAGACTCGACACAATCTGGGGCCAAGAACCTCTAACTAAGAATCCATCATATTTTCTGGGAAGACCCAGACAGAAGCCGTCAGGTCATCACCTCCTCCTGAGCCTCCTCCAACCTCAAACAAACTGAGTTTACTCAACCTGAACATATCAAAATTTTTCAGATGTAGCTCGAGCTTAGTGGGTAAATCACAACATTAAATGCTTAAATTTTTTAAAAGTCTCAAGTCAGTAATGCAAACTTCTATTTTAAGAAACTAGAAAAAGAATAGTAAATCAAAATCAAAGCAAGCCAAAAAAGGAAATAATAAACATAAAAGCAAAAATTGGTGTAATAGGAAACAGAAAAAGAGAAAAGAAAAGCCAAGAAGGTTGAAAGCTAATTTTATTTATGTGTTTATTTATTTGCTGTTTTTGGCCAGGGCTGGGTTTGAACCCGCCACCTCCAGCATATGGGGCTGGCACCCTACTCTTTTGAGCCACAGGCACCACCCTGAAAGCTAATTTTTAAAAAAATCAACAAATTAATATTCCTCTAGCCAAAGTATTCAAATAAAATGGCTACCATGAATTAAACTTTATAATTCAGGCACTATATAATGCTTTTAACATATTTATCTGTGTATCCCATGCCAGGGTCTCACCCTGGGGGTAGAGTCCTTTAAGACCTGAGGAGCTGGCAGCAATCAACTGAAGAAAAAGAAAGTTAGAAGTGGTGAGAGATAAAGAGACAGGACACATAGAAGAGTGTTCAAAGGTGGGAAACACAGGGGACCATCGCTAGCTTGTGGGGTTCACAGAAGATGGCCCCAGGTGTTTGTTCCACTCAGCTTTTATTGAAGGCTATTTGCTCATTTAGCCCAGATGGGAAGCTGAGGAAGGGAACAAAAATGTCAGCAGTTTCTCTGAGTGAGCATGTCATCACTTGTTCTATCTATAATGATTAACTTTAAGGGTCTGTGCAGCCTTGAGAAATCTGAAACCTCAGCCTCGTATGGGAGCAGCCTCCTGTCTGTGGTCACACACACAGACTCCTTAGGGGAGGTTCATCCTCACTAGTTCACTGTGGAGCAGACACCACAGGGTTAGTCTCCTCTGAACAATCAGTGGAACAAAAGAAACACCCAGAGGCACCTTCTTCTGTGATAAGAGGGTATAAGTCCTCCTGCCCATATTTCAGGGCTTGAGCCTTGATCTTTGCCCTGGCCAAATACAAATCCCCACAGTGGGTATTTGCTTTGGCCCTTGACTGGGCAGGGGATGGCCTGGTTAATGTTTCTTGCCAGGTCTTGCATGCAACTTCCTCTGTGGCCATTATATTTCTTCAGAGTGTTCACAGACCCAGCAGGGAAGTTTGCAAGCTGTATGTCCTGTAGGCTAGACTTCTAGGAAAATCAGGAAACTGCTCAGATAAGAAATTTAGAGGCTGGTTTACTAGTTACCAGTTTTTATTCCTCCATGTTCAGCTTATTTCTGTTTCCCCCTTTTTCTGGGGGTGTTTTCTCTTGCCAAGAATGGGGTCTTTGGTCTCCATGCTGCCTGCAACCTTACATAATCCTAAAAATGACCTTACTTGGTAAGTCATTATGTCTATTTTTAAAAATGAGAAAAACTAATATTTATAGGTTTGGTTAATTTGCCCAAGGTCATATAGCAAGTGAATTTCCGATTTAAGCTTGAACCCAAATCTGACTGAAACTCAGACCTTAACTATTATAGTATCCTAATTCCCAGTACCCTAAAGAGGATCCAGGGGTATCCCTTCCAGATCCCCATTTTAAGAATGACTAACCTATCCTCCAGAGGCTGAAAATATCTGCTGCAGACGGGTCACAGCAGCATCTTTCACTGGAAATTGATCTTAACCTGCAAAGAGCTAATTCTCCCCCTGAGTCTGATTGATGCAGAGATTTAAAACCATGGCCCTCTTCTTTAATTTGGGGCAACTACAAAGGCTGTGCTAGTTCCAGAACTCCTCCTAAGATTGATTGAGTCCTTAGTTGCAACTGTATTGTAGGTTAGTTAATCCTTGTGCCCCATCCTGCCTTCCTCAATGCCTTACAGATATTTCTGCCTCAGATGCTCCCTAATAAACCTCTGTACTCAACTTAGTGTCTCTAGGCATTTTTCCTGGGGACCCAATTAAGTCAGAGTCTTTCCTAGTATGTTTTCCTTTTATTAATAAAATTGAATGTTGCTATGATTTGAGTGTTTCCTCTAAAACTTATATCAAAATGTAATTGCTGTAATACTGTACAAAATGTAATAATGTCAAAATTGTAACTCTCAAACTTACAATTTTGACAGGGCCTTTAA
>NW_003852484.1:3122105-3128838 GCF_000181295.1 Otolemur garnettii | reverse complement strand
TATGGGAGCAGCCTCCTGTCTGTGGTCACACACACAGACTCCTTAGGGGAGGTTCATCCTCACTAGTTCACTGTGGAGCAGACACCACAGGGTTAGTCTCCTCTGAACAATCAGTGGAACAAAAGAAACACCCAGAGGCACCTTCTTCTGTGATAAGAGGGTACAAGTCCTCCTGCCCATATTTCAGGGCTTGAGCTGTTCCCTTGATCTTTGCCCTGGCCAAATACAAATCCCCACAATGGGTATTTGCTTTGGCCGTTGACTGGGCAGGGGATGGCCTGGTTAATGTTTCTTGCCAGGTCTTGCATGCAACTTCTTCTGTGGCCATTATATTTCTTCAGAGTATTCACAGACCCAGCAGGGAAGTTTGCAAGCTGTATGTCCTGTAGGCTAGACTTCTAGGAAAATCAGCAAACTGCTCAGATAAGAAATTTAGAGGCTGGTTTAAAAGTAAACTAGTTACCAGTTTTTATTCCTCCATGTTCAGCTTATTTCTGTTTTCCCCTTTTTCTGGGGGTGTTTTCTCTTGCCAAGAATGGGGTCTTTGGTCTCCATGCTGCCTGCAACCTTACATAATCCTAAAAAGGACCTTACTTGGTAAGTCATTATGTCTATTTTTAAAAATGAGAAAAACTAATATTTATAGGTTTGGTTAATTTGCCCAAGGTCATATAGCAAGTGAATTTCTGATTTAAGCTTAAACCCAAATCTGACTGAAACTCAGACCTTAACTATTATAGTATCCTAATTCCCAGTACCCTAAAGAGGATCCAGGGGTATCCCTTCCAGATTCCCATTTTAAGAATGACTAACCTATCCTCCAGAGGCTGGAAATATCTGCTGCAGATGGGTCACAGCAGCATCTTTCACTGGAAATTGATCTTAACCTGCAAAGAGCTAATTCTTCCCCCAAGTCTGATTGATGCAGAAATTTAAAACCATGGCCCTCTTCTTTAATTTGGGGCAACTACAAAGGCTATGCTAGTTCCAGAACTCCTCCTAAGATTGATTGAGTCCTTAGTTGCAACTGTATTGTAGGTCAGTTAATCCTTGTGCCCAGTCCTGCCTTCCTCAATGCCTTACAGATATTTCTGCCTCAGATGCTCCCTAATAAACCTCTGTAATCAACTCAACTCAGTGTCTCTAGGCATTTTTCCTGAGGACCCAATTAAGTCAGAGTCTTTCCTAGTATGTTTTCCTTTTATTAATAAAATTGAATGTTGCTATGATTTGAGTGTTTCCTCCAAAACTTATATCAAAATGTAATTGCTGTAATACTGTACAAAATGTAATAATGTCAAAATTGTAACTCTCAAACTTACAATTTTGACAGGGCCTTTAAGAGGGAATAGATCATGAAGGATTTGTCCTCATGAATGGATTAATGCCATTATTAGAGGAGTGGGTTAGTTATCTCGGGACTTCAGTCCCCCACCCCCTTTTCTTTTAAGGCCCAGTCTTGTTCTTTTGCTTGGGGCCAGGGCCTCAGCATAGCTCACAATAAATTCAAACTCCTGGTCAAGCAATCCTCTTGCCTTTGCCTCCTAAGTAGCTGGGATTACATGTGCATACCACAGTGCCTGCCTAATTTTTCTTTCGATTTTCTTTTTTTATTTCAGATTGATATGAAGGTACAAATGTTTAGTTACATTGCTTTTATTTCTAAGGTAAATTTCAAATGTAATTGAGTCCTTCACCCAGGGGGTGTCCTGAATACTCTCACATTGTGACATTAGGTGAGATCTTCCCAATAATTTTTCTATTTTTAGGAGAGATGAGGTCTTGCTTTGTTCAAGTTTATCTCCAACTCCTGACCTCAAGTGATCCTCCTGACTTGGCTTCCTAGAGTTCTAGGATTACAGATGTGAGTACTTTGTTCTCTCTCTTGTGTGCTCTTAACCTCTCTAGCTCTTTCTCACCATGTATTAATGCAAGAAGGCCCTTACTCAGACAGGGCTTCTTGATTTTGGACTTCCCAGTTCCCAGAACCATGAGTCAAATAAATTACTATCATTTATAAATTACTCAGTTTATGATATTCTATTATAGCAGTGGAAAATGAACTAATATAAATATCACATAATTATAAAAAAATTAATACAATTATACATTATGGGAAATGAAAAACAAACTAATGCAAAATTCTTTTTGAAAGTTTCCTGGGCTTGAGATGGAATTAGAATCAGTAGGAGATAACAGCAATCTTTGTTATGAGGAAACTCTAGGTGGGAGAGATGAGGCAAAGGCAAGGCCAGTGAGGGATGCTGCTATGAGTCAGCAGCAACTGATATTCCTAGCAGCTGGGAAACAACTGGCTTTATCACCCTGAAGAAGGGATCTGAGCAGAGCAGCATAGTATATGCTAAGGAGGAAGAGCATAATGTTGAGCTGTAGAGCTCACTAGCTGTGTGCCCTTGGGCAAGATATTTAACCTTTTGTGCCTCAGTTACCTTTTAGTAAAGTAAAATGAGGATAATCTTAATTATTTTATAAGTTTATGAGGAGAATTATTTTTTTTTTTGTACTGCAGAGTCTATTCTGCTAATGGGTTTTAAAATCAAATTGTGAGTGTCAGTCAGTATTTTTTTAACGAAATAAAACACAATAGACACTTTCATGATAACATGTTCTATAGGCAAGCTGTGGGGAAATAGGCACTGTCAGATGTTGATAACGGCAGTGTGAAATGGTACAATTGCTGCCATTGGTGGACTGTTATGAAATTGTCTCCCATGAACCCTAGCTTCCTGGATTCATTCCCTGTGTAGTCTCCCTCCAAAGGAACCTGAACTAGAACTGTAATAGCTTTGATCAACCAAATGCAGTGGAGGGAAAGTTACACGACCTCTAAGCCCATGCCTTAAGAAGCCCTGCAGTTTGTATTTCTGCTCACTGTGAAGTCAGGGCCATGTAAAGTGTGGGCAGTGCTGCCTGAGGGACCACATCAGAGAAAGGCTGTGCATTCAATCATCCAGATGAGGGTCAGTATGAGTGAGGCCATCTTGGATCTTCCAGCCAAATTGCAGCTTTGTGAACAAGCTCCACTGGCACCTCCTGTGGCAGAGATGAGCTGTCTTAGCTGAGCCGGGCCCAGCCAACTCACAGAAGTATGATAAATAATAAATTACTGTGTTTTAAGCCATTACATTTTGGATGGTTTCTTATGGAACCACAGATAACCAAAACACCTATGGAAGGGAATTTGTAATATCTAAGGAAACTGCACCATGGATTTAATCTTTAACCTGTAATTCCCACATTTACAAACTTACCCTGACACTATACTCACAATAACATTGAAACAAATAAAAATGTATAAGCTTACTCTTTGCGGCCTTAGTTGTAATAACAAGATATTAGAGATGCTCTAAATGGCAGGTGTATGACATTAATTAAATACACTCTATACTCATGGACTAGGCAGCTGTTAAAAAAAATGAGGAAGGTCTCTGTGGTCTGTATAGAATCAACTAAGGTTTATATTACGTGTAACAATCATAGTATAACAATGTGTGTGTGGTGTGTGTATAACCAGAGACATGTAGAGATATAGATAGAGACATAGTACACTACCTTTTGTAGAAAAAGAAGGAAAAAGTGATACACATATATATTTTTGCAAAAAGGAACAGAAATAATGACATGGTAACCTGGTTACTTATAGAGGTAGTGGAGACAGCTTAAGGGACTTTTTTAAATATACATTTTTATATGGTTTTGATTTTTGAGCCATGTTAACATTTTACATTTTCCAAAGAGAAAGTCAACAATTATGGGTAAACTCTATAAAACTGAATATGAACAGAAACAATGGCTCAGATTGTGTATCCTACAGATAACAAAACCATAATGAAGAAAAAAGTATTTCAAGTAACTTGAAGTCCAGTACTCAAATAGGCTCTATTTGATAGATAAAAGAACTACAAGATTTTATAAAGAAATCTTGCAATTTATTTAATAGAGTTGTTGGTAATGCTATTGGTGTTTGCTTTAGTCTATTCAGCTTACTATAGCAAAGTACCATGTAAACAACAGAACTTTGTTTCTCACAGTTCTAGAGACTGGAAAGTTCAAGATCAAAATCTAGTAGATTCAGCGTATAGAGAGGGCCCAAATTCCTAGTTCACATATGGCTGTGTTGTCAGGTGACAGAAGTCAGAAAGAACTTCTCTGAGGTCTCTTTGATAAAGCACTAATCCCTTATGGGGGCTCCATCCTCATGACATAATCATCCTATAGGCAAAATGCCTATATGCCTCTAGCCAAAAAAAGCCCTTTGAGAGAGAGCAGTGAAAAGACTTTATGCAGGCATACTTGTGAGAAACTAAGGCAGAATCCCATGTGGTTGGGTTAGTTGTGGGCCTAACATGACCAAGGCTTTGGCTGGAATAGCATTTCCAGAGATGTCCAGATTGCATTAAGGAATTAACGTTGACTTCATAAGGCCAGTAAAAAAGCCCTTTGGAAAACTGGCCAGATACTCATCAGTAACCTTTCCTGATCTATGGTAAGTAACAAAGGTTGCTTGCTGATGGGTCCAGGAATGCAAATGTGCTCAGGGACCTCAAGAGAAGAGGAATTTACCCAATGCATACAGGTATCTAATGGCACAGATGAAACCTGGGCTCATGAAAGGCTTCTGAGAAGTCTAGCCTGAAAATTCCTTATAAAATGTTCCAGCAAAAAACCCTGACTTAAAGCTCACATGGGAGCAGAGGTTTGCACACAAATTTCTGTATGCCCAAGAAGTTTCTTTATGCCTTGCTTAAACATTCAAAGTAATAGCCTCCAAATGGAAAGGTCAGCAAGGGCAGGTATTCAATCTACCTTGTTCCTCCATAGCCTCAGACTTCATCAGATAAGAACAAAGACGTAATGGCTAACAACATGTTCTACATTAAATTATGTTAAATTGGGTTATATTGAAAGGGTTGTGTCAAAAGGTATGGTGAGTGGATTATCGGAAGCTAATCACGAGGTAGTCACGTGATGTTTAAATGGATCAATGAGGTCATTGCTGTATTGTGCACATGTACATAATTCCCTATATAAACCAACCGCAAATAAAGAAGCTCGCCATTTTGCCTGAGTGAGCAGATGGTCACCATTATTTAAAACACAATTTCAATAAGTGTGCTTATTCTCTCTGCAATATCCCTTTTCTGTGAGACCCTTATGGCAACATCACCCCCCAAAGGTCCCACCTCCTAAGACCATCACATTGGAAGTTAGAATTTAACATACACATTTTGGGAGGACACAAGCACTCAGTCTATAGCAGTACTCAAATTCCAAACTACTTTGTATGTAATAAAGGATTGAGAAAATGAATAAACATGTTAATTATCTTGGGAAATAAAGTTCGTACTGTGAGGTAGAGGTTATATGAATATGGAATGGTAGAAGGAGAAAAAGAACTCATGGTAGCTGAATGGAATAACAGGTATTTCCTAACTCTGCCCACAAGGCTGAATTGAAACGTTGGTCTTAATTTTTTTCGTCAAAATCTCTATTATCTATTTCTCTATTGTTATAGAGTTTTTTTAGCTTTAAAGTAAATACTTTTGTCTGCTAGTATAATAGTAATATGAAGAAATTATTTCCTTGAGTCACATGATCTGAGGTGATTGTAGCATCCAAGAAGGAAGGTGAGATTAAATGCTTTAGTAAAAGTGGAAATAACTTTCTGTTTCATCTGAGGTGATTATAGCATCCAAGAAGGAAGGTGAAATTAAATGCTTTAGTAAGAGTGGAAATAACTTTCTGTCTGTAATTTAACAGGGACACGTCTGGGTAATTTTCCTGGGAACTGATTCTAGAAACCAATGAGTTCTTTTATTTCCAGGTTGATTTCTGCCACTTTTTGTTATTATTTGTCTTTAAATTTGATTATCACATTGACTACTTAGCTTCCTTTTCAGGTCCTCCATAATCCAAAACAAATACTTTCCTGTTTCAGACTTTTTGTTATTGTTGATTGGGCTGGGTATGGCTCATGCCTATAATCCTAGCACTCTGGGAGCCAAGGCAGGTGGATTACCTGAGCTCCTGAGTTCCAGACTAGACTAAGCCAGAGCGAGACCTCCTCTCTCAAAAATAGCCTTCTCTAAATGTTGTGGCAGGTGCCTCTAGTTCCAGCTAAACAGGAGGCTAAGGCAAGAGAATCGCTTGAGCCCAAGAGTTTGAGGTTGCTGTGAGCTATGACGCCAGAGCACTACCAAGGGTGACAAAGTGAGATTCTGTCTGCCAAAAAATAAATAAATAAATTTCATCATCACATTGACTACTTAGCTTCCTTTTCAGGTCCTCCATAATCCAAAACAAAAATAAAAACAAAAACCTTCCTGTTTCAGGCTTTAATGGATCTAGTTTAGAACCATTGGTTGGTTAATAAATATCTGTGATTCCTACTGTAGGATTTCTGGGGTAGAGGTGGGCAAAATGGGACAAGTGCTGGGATCAAATCTATGTAATTGTCATAATGTTTTCAGTATTAATTATTACACTGAGGCTGGGTGCTATATAATCCTAGTACTCTGGAAAGCTGAGGTGGGTGGATCACTTGAGCAAGAGCAAGACCCCATCTCTACTAAAAATAGCCAGGTGTTGTGCTGGGCACCTGTAGTCCCAGCTACTCAAGAGGCTGAGGCAGGAGGATCTCTGGAGCCCAGGAGTTTGAGGTTGCCATGAGCTATGACACCATGGCACTCTACCCAGGGCGACAGAGTAAGAC
>NW_003852484.1:3117435-3122085 GCF_000181295.1 Otolemur garnettii | reverse complement strand
ACAGCAATCTTTGTTATGAGGAAACTCTAGGTGGGAGAGATGAGGCAAAGGCAAGGCCAGTGAGGGATGCTGCTATGAGTCAGCAGCAACTGATAGTCCTAGCAGCTGGGAAACAACTGGCTTTATCACCCTGAAGAAGGGATCTGAGCAGAGCAGCATAGTATATGCTAAGGAGGAAGAGCATAATGCTGAGCTGTAGAGCTCACTAGCTGTGTGCCCTTGGGCAAGATATTTAACCTTTTGTTATAAATTATTATACTGAATTTTTTACTACCTTTGTCCATTTAAAATAATTTTTTCACAAAACTATTTTTAATACTATTTAAAATAGGTTTAATCTATTTTTAGATTGTTGTCAGGCATGGTATTGTCATTTGCTTTTAACCCATTCATTCTGCTATAACAAAGTACCATAGACTTATAAACAACAGAAAGTTGTTTGAAATCTGCTTTTATTTTTTTCCAAGGTAGATTTCTCAAAAGTAAGGAATAGATAATAAGTAGATTAATAAATGTTTGTCTTGTTAACCGATTGATTATAGAAATGAAGGATGCAATCAGCCTTAAAACTATTTGACTAGGAGGGTGTTACTACAATTGTGTTCAGGGGTGGGGGGTGCGGATCCAGTTCTACCTGATGATACTACTGCTGATGGGAGAAGAGTAGAGCTGCAACTGGTGCATAGTGGCTCCCCAGAAATTGTTATATTTTCTAGGACAGTTATTAACTCCATTGTTGAGACTCACATTGTATAACTTGTAATTAAATACAGGGTGTCCCAAGGGTCACCCCTAAGTCATTATACATAGAGAAAATAGGAATTGTAGCTAAACGTATTTGTTTATTTGCAAAATATGCATTAGAAAATTTAACAAAATCTTTACAAAATATTCCCCATGTGTTGGCTGCCTTTTTCTACAATTTTGTAATGAATTTTTGTAAATAAAGGTACATTTAGCTACAGTTTCCCATTTTCTCTATGTATGGGGACTTTAGTGGCAACTCTTGGGATACCTTATAGATTATATGGTATTTTCGGAAGGAAATAATTACCAAACATGCATCATTTCCTAATTATTCGAGAGTATTCTACTACTTTCTGTGCTCTTCAGTTATTTACGTCTGCTGGATCTGTGTGGCATATATCATATAACAGAGTGCTGCTGCTCATCTCTTCCCAACTCTGTGCTCAGTGACAGCATGCTGGGAATGCTGCCACTGGAAATATGTACATATTGGTCATATTGACACCATGGAATTAGCAAACGCTACAGATCAGGACTTGATTTATTGTTTTGTTGATTATCTAGACTTAAGAAAGTGATGGAGGACCTGTGAATGAGGCAGATTATTTAAAAGCCAGTCAGCCTGTAGCCATTATATTGTAAAAAGCATAAGCGATTGAGGAAATATTCTTGCATTATTTGAAAACTATCATTCATTTGGGAGGCTGAGGCTGGTGGATTGCCTGAGCTTCAGGAGTTGGAGACCAGCCTGAACAGTTGAGACTCCCATCTCCAAAAATAGCCTGTAGTTCCAGCTACTCAAGAGGCTGAGATTGCTTTAGCCCAAGTGACAGGTTGCCGTGAGCTGTGACACCAAGGCACTCTACCCTGGGTAACAAAATGAAACTCTGTCTCAAACAAACAAACAAAAAACCTGACAACTATCACTCACTTCTGTAAAGAAGTTCACAGTCACTGACAAATAAGAGTTCTGACAAATGTCTTCCTTGTTTCATTTCCATCTTGTTAATGTAAATAAGTGTCAATCTGCATTTATGTCAGAACCACTCACTCATCAATTTCAACCACAGGTTGGCTATAGATGTAAGTTTGGCAAAGATCTTTGAAATATTTGTTGAGAATCCATTGGCTATTTAGACACTATAATCGAGTTGTATAATTTATTATTTGCAAATTTTGTGCTATACAACCATTACAGCAGTAAATTTTATAATAAACATATACACATATGCAACCTTTTTTTTTTTTTTACTAAGAAATGGTTGCTCAATATTTAATGGCATAGGACTGGTGGACATCAAGCATATGTACTCAATTCTAATATGAAGGAAGTAGATGATCTAATACAGGGTGGGGATAGGAGAATGAGGGAGCGAGGAGAGGGGAGGAGACAGAGGGATTGGTGGGGTCACCAAGTATGGTACATCTCTTGGGGGCAGAACACAATTATAAAAGGGACTTTATCTAACAAATGCAATCAGTGTAACCTAATTCTTTGTACTCTCAGTGACTCCCAAACAATAAAAATTATACGTCTCTCTTTTCAAAAACTATGCTACAGTTTGTACTCTCTGACAAAGAATGCCTGTCTTGGGACAGGTGTTTATGTGTCAGATTCAATGGTTACCTAATAGGATGAGCAGGAAAGGCCTTTACACACACTCGGGCAGATCAAGGCTCCTCGGGGCTCTCCTGGGAAGCCACCTCCATCTCCTACCCAACTGAAGTATTAGTGAACCTAAATGACTCCTATTTGGGAGAATGTAGCATTAGGGATTACTGTTCTGGCGGACTGAGGGATATGGGAGACTTACCCTGTGGAGAAGATAAAGCTCCTGAAAGGGACGTGAGCATAGAGAGTGAGGCCAGAACCTGAATGTGTCCATCGGGTGAGTTGCTCTGAGGGCTGAACTTCTTGGAGTGCTTCTTCTTGACTTGAAGCTATATCCTATTTGGGGGGTTCTGGGCCAGGCGTTTCAGGAGGAAAGTGAGGAGAAGTGTAGGCGTGAGATGTTCCCGACACTCTGAGGACAGAAGGGAAAGCAGCCCTTTCCCCAATTTACACTTTAGTGGGAGGGATGGGCCCCCCAATGCTAGTTTATAGAGAAGTTCAAAGGTGCCTGATGTTAGGCTAGAAAAGTTTGTAGAGAAGCCAAAAGAGGAAATTTAGGTGAAGCAGGGAAAGGGAAGTTCAGCCCCTAAATGCAGAATAGGCTGTTCTATTAAGATTAGCTTGGCTGTGAGGTGGAGTCCAGCCAAGGAATGTGAACATGGTGGTTTCTGTGCTGCAAGGCCACCTCCTCCCCCAGCCCTGAGAGGACACTTGCCTCTGGAGAAGGAAGCAGATAGTCACTGGGGAGAGAGAATTGACAGAGGATAAGCAGGCTGTGGGAGGGGAGGGTTCAAACCAACAGGGTGCAAATAACTTAGGAGAGAAGACAATAATTTGCTCCTTCCAGAACTTTTTTTCCTTGGTTTTCAAAGACCTGCCATCTGATCCTCTGATAGCTCCTTCTTTGTCCACCCGGGAGTGAGGAACAGAGCTTGAGTGGCAAGGCACGTTGCTGATAATTGAATAAGTCCTTGGAAGGAGTCCAGAAATAGTCCCAACCTTCTGTCTTATAAAATGATGGTATGAAGAAAAAGAGAAGCTTTTTGTCAAGTTCTGGACTTCCAGACTTGGGAGAGGGCACTAGGGGAAGTGCTGATTTAGTTGTGGTTTGGGGTGAGATGGGACCGCCTTAGAGTGGGGAAATAGTACTGTTGGCTGAGGGCTGCGACAGGCCCCTCTGTGTCCTCCCGACTTCAGCAGGGCCCAGGGCAGTTTAGATCAGATGACGAGCGCCATCTGCAGGTAGACAGCGGGCGGCAGCGGAAGACCTCCCAAGACTGTTTAGCATTAGTACAGATGGGAAATAAAAGCCTGGTAAACTCTCCCTGGCCCATTTTATTCTGAAATTCAGCTCCATTGTGATTGAGACACTGTTCAAGGTCCAGCCCCCAGGGGAGAGCAGCTCTAATTTTGGCACAGTCTAAGAGACCCGTCTACACCTGCTTCTGAGCTTCCTCTCCCCACTGGCTGCTGGTGCAATGGGGAGTGTCCTGCTCCTGAGGCTAATGCCACCAGGAATCCCACCACCTTCTCCCACTACCAGGATCTTCAGCCTTCCCTTCACTTCTTTTTATCAACACTTAAACATGTTTATAACTCTTTTATCTTAAAAATATTTTAAAATCCAGGAACAAAACCCACAACTCCCTGTCACCCCACACACTAAGGCCTAAGTCCCTCTTCCATCCACTGTGGCACTGCCAGGAAGAGCTGGCTACACCTGCTGCCTCCTGCCCTCCCTCTCTGTCTTCTCCCTCTCCTCTTTCTCACTGCCACCCTCCTCTTCCCCCCTCACCAGGAGACAGTGCTTGCCAGGTCCCAGCAGCCCAACAGCCACTTCTCTGACCTGAGGAACCACAGCACTGGAATGGTGACCCCTCCCTGGGACTCAGAGCACTGTATCATCATGGGTCAAGGATGCACACATCACCAGCCTCTTTTCCACCTCTCTGGCCACCCCACCATCCTCCCATCTCACAGATGCCACTATTGTTGGGCCACTTGCTCTGGCCATCCACGGATGACCAAGGAGTCATCCTTGAGCTTTCCTTCTCCCCTGACTCGGATCCTGGAACAAGTCCTGCGTTCAATGTCAGTTTAGAATCCACCCTTTTCTCTGTCCTTCCTCTGCCTGCAGCACCCTGGTCTCAGGCACCCAGTCTCTCACCTGGGACCCCACGGTAGCCACTTGGCTGACCTCCCTGCCTCCACTCTAGCCCATGCAGCAGCCAGAGGGATTCTGTACATGTAAATCACGTCACAGAACCCTCCCCCTTTTCCACACGTCTAGT
>NW_003852484.1:3108901-3117406 GCF_000181295.1 Otolemur garnettii | reverse complement strand
GTGAGGGTTACATACATGTCACTTCCTCACAAACCCTCCGTGAACCCCACACCTGGGCCAGGTGCCTTTCCTCATTTGGATTCTCCTCCCCAGAGCCCTCAGTCTACTGTGCCCTAACTCCTCTGAGTCCCCCTGGCTCTTTGAGCTCAGTGAGGGCAGGGACTTTGTCTGTCCTTTGACTTTGTCCTAAGTACACAGCACCCAGTAAACATTCCACAAGCAACGGGAGTGTAACGCGTCTCCCACGTTTCCAGATATGTGTGGTAGTTCAGGGAACAAAAAGCAAAAATAGGAAAACAAAGTAAAATTCTGGCAATTACACTGATTGTTGAAAGAAATCCCCACAAGGGCAGCAAACATTTTAAAAGGGTCAGGGCTTGGGAGCCATTTTATTCCTTGGTAAAATGTCGGCTATGGCAAAAGTGAAACTATCCTTGTGTTTGTTGAAACTCTGGCGTCCCAAAGCTGTTTTAGGTGTGTCTGGGTGAGTGGCAGGCAGGGCTGGAAGCACAGGGGTCCAGCTGTGCATAGGGTGAGGGGGCCCAGAGCCGGCGAGGAGCAGCCCCGAAGGGCTAATTCCCCTGGGCTAAGGTCCCCAGACGCCGATAGGAAATTGGAAGTGACTAGCCCAGTCCGAGTTCAGCTGTTTACAGCTCCTGAGAGGAACTAAGCGGTTTTCCAGGAAACGAAAGCGAAAGAGGCAAAGTTAACAGCCCGGAGTTGGGGCAGGCTCAGCAGTCTGGCAGGCGGACGAGCGCAGCTGAAGATGGCTGAGTCTGGCTCCTTCCCACTGCTGGTCGAGGGGTCTTGGGGCCCCTACCCCCCGAAGAACTTGAGCACCAAGTTGCAGATGTACTTCCAGAGCTCAAAGAGATCGGGCGGCGGGGAGTGTGAGGTCCGGCAGGACCCGGGGAGCCCGTCCCGCTTCCTGGTTCTCTTCCACCCGGAGGACGGTGAGGGGCGCCGCGGGGGGGAGGGGCGGAGAAGGGGGCGACCCTGCCCTCCCTCCGGGGACTCGGGCGGCAGCTCGGCCCGGGGCTGGCGGCGGGAGGATCCGCTCCCTCCTGGGGGGCGACCTAAGGGACAGAGTCGGCGCGCACCCGGGGCGCTGCGCTTCCTGGCGCCATTCAGCGCTGCCTGGAGGTGGCGGCGGAACCGCACCAGCGAGTCCCACTCTTAGGGTTCTTTTCTGTCTTTCCCAGTTGTTGTTTGTTGTTATTTTAGGTGGGGAAGAAACGTGGTTAAGAATGCGAGGAGTCACGGAGATTCCTTTGTCTTGGAGATTCCCTCCCAGGGACACTTGGGAGAGGGGCAGAGGCACTGCCATCCCACGGTGTGGCTGTAAATATAGAGCCTTCTGTATTTAGGACCCCGTTAGAAGGGGACAGCAGCCACCTGTAGATGGGCACATTTTGCCCTCATCGAGGGCCTGCTGGCGCCTCTTCCCTGCGTCTCAGGGTGGTCCTCAGATTGGGAGCAGGGATAACATTCAGAAGAGATTGTGGGTTGAGAATTTTGAGCTTTTGGGGAGCGTTGGGAAGGTCCTTTCTTCACGGGCTGTTGAGGGACTGGGTTCTCCCTTCCTCCCCACTGCTGCTCCCATTCGCCAGGGAGACCAAGAGCCCAACAATGATCTGCTTGCTCACGGCACCCACCTGGTCTGCGGTGGGCATCCTGAAACCTGGGGCTCCCAGAACACGCTCCTTTCCCCCTGAATCTAGTAGCTGCGCAGTGATCCCTCAGGACCTAGACAACTCCTGATCCTGCCTTCTTGTGGCTGGATTTAAAGAAACTCTGGGGTCAGACAAGAGGCCAGGCTGCTTAGGAGGCCGTGCAACTGGAATGCTCCAGCAGGGGTCCAAAAAAGAAAAAATGAAACGAACAGTAGATCTTGTCGCCACCTGCCGCCAGAAGGAACCAGGCAGGAACCAGGCGTGACAGGGTTTAGCAGTACAAGCTTGGGCGGTGCCTTGTGGCTCAGTGGGTAGGGCGCTGGCCCCCATATACCGAGGGGGGTGGTCAAACCCGGCCCCAGCTAAACTGCAACAGAAAATAGCCAGCCGCACGTTGTGGTGGGTGCCTGCAGTCCCAGCTACTCGGGAGGCTGAGGCAAGAGAATCTGCCAAGCCCAAGAACTGGAGGTTGCTGTGAGCTGTGACACCACAAAACTCTACTGAGGGCAATAAAGTGCAAAATTAAAAAAAAAAGTACAAACTTGTAAGAGGTAGCTTAACCTTAAGTGCAGGGTAGCCCTGAGCCCCCTGGGGAACGGCTATTTAGTAAGGCTATACACAACGGGTGTGGAGTGTTAAGGTCATTCCATACCAGGGCTGCCTGCGTAGGGATTGCCACCTGCTCTTTCCTCACATGTTCTTTCCCCACAACCCCCATGAAGAAGCACCAAGCATCAATGTCTACCACATGCTTACTAACCAGTGACCGTTCTTATCTCATTCTGGAACACTGAGTTACTTGGGGGATTACCCCTATGTCACAAAACGTCTCTAGGCTTGCCAGGAGACTGCCCTGTTCACAGGGGTTTCTTTTAATGTGATAAGAATCAGTAACTGTGCTTTGCAAGCATGGTGTCCATTCCTACAAGATCTTACACAGATAGTTTGAAGAAAGGAAGGAAGGGAACAGGAGACCTGCTTGACACAGAGCCCTTATGAAAACAAAGTACAATGTTTTCCAAGGATTAATTGCACTAAGGCTTGTTCAGAAGGGCAGCTGTGTGGTGTACTTCCTTTCTGGGTTTCACTTTTCCTGGAGGGTTTTTCCCACTTTGGTTCCAGAGGTCAACGTCAGCATGGATCTGGCCTTTAGAGACACTTCTTTCTTTAGAATCCTATTATTTTTAGGAGTAGGTCTCAAACTGGGGGCAAAGACCACCTGCACCTGAATCACCTGGAGGGCAGGTTGGTTCGGCCCATTCCTAGCTCTCTTCTAGAGAGTCAGGTACAGGGAGCGTGGGGTGGGGGGTGAGTATGACATGGTTAACCAGCACCCTGGGTGCCCTCGATGCATTAAAGTTTCAGAATCTCTGTTTGTTGGCAACCCCAAAGGAACCAAAAGGGAAGTAATTATACAAAATATAAGCGGCATGAAAATGCAGACAGCACAAAACATAACTTTGTGATGATAAAATAATTCAATTCTAGTTGTCACAGCAGACACAATTTTAATCTCTCTGTTGGCCTTTCTTCCTTGACAATTTCCAGCCACACTCCTCCTCTTCCTCTACCCAGGCAGCTCCAGTGGCTCCTCTGGTCTTACCAGACAGCACACTCAAGCCTTTTATAGTCAAAGTTCCTCAGGGATGGGAAATCCCTAGTTAGGTTCAGTTTCCTACTTGAAGAACTACCTTCTTAGTAACAAATCATCAGGAACTTATTACAATGAACCACTTATCCTTGAAGTCCCAGGAAATTCGTCCTTCTTCTACAGAGGATACCCTCCACCCTCTATGCCAGGAAATGGCCTCAGCAGGTGCAGGCCCACAGTGTAAAATGACTTTATTTATAGAAATCTGTACTAGACAATAAGAAGGAGCTCACCTTCTCTGTAGGAAGTAGTATATGACAAACAAGAACACAGGGGATACTCATTTTTATTCATTTGTTTATTTATTTTAGTATCTCACTTTTATTTAGTTCACTGGATTTCTGGAGGTTGAGTGTAACTTGACTTACAATATTTTAAACTCTGTTTGACATGTGCTTATTTTATCATATTTTCTGGTCATATTTTGACTTCCAATTACTGCCAGATTCCTTAGGGTGAGGGAACCATTCTTCTTAAATAAAATAGAATGTAGATGGTGTAAGGTTAGTGCAGGAGGGAGACTGTCCACGTGGGTAAAGGAGACTGGATTTCTGGGTTTCGGCTCTTGTTCCTCCCCAGTTTACTTCCTCCTTGATGGGGATCATATACTGGTATTATACCCATCTGCTCTCCTGAGATACTGAGCCCATGACCCACCATGTGTGAACAACTTGGCACATTTAGATGCCTGGAGAAGACTTTATCAAAGTCTAGGGAATAAAAAAATGAAAGGAATGCAATGCAGCGGTCGATGATTCTAGATAACTTGGCTTACAAAACTTAGCTTGTTCTCAGACTTCAGGGGTCATATCCTGCCCTAAGTCCTCACTGTGACTTAGCAAAGCCCCTCAGGAGTTTGTGTGAAAACAAAGAGTGAGATGAGAAACTGGCTCTGACCTATATCCTTGGCCTTATCAGGACCATCACATCAGAATGCAACATGGTAACTCAATGTTGATGCCAGAGCCAGCCCTCCCCACCCCTAGCAGTAGGGCACTCCAGGAAGTTCCCCTTGCACTCACTCCTGTTTCTCCAAGGGCTGAGACGCACTGATTTTTTTTTTTTTTAATGTCTTTGGCTGCTCCTTCTTACAATTTACATTTTAAAAGCTCTGCAGGGTGTTAGCAAGTCCACTCACAGACTTCATTCAAGTGAGGAAACTGAGGCTCCTGGCAGAGTTGGAATTTGAATCTAGGTCTTTGGATTCTTATGTGCAGGGTTCAGTTGCTTCACTAGGGTCTCTCCGTTTCCTTGTTTCTACCCCCTCCAGATGTGACACCCTTATCATTACAAGCTCAGGAACTGATTGAAAGGGCTTTCTAAGGAGGCCTCTGGTGGTTCTCTTGGCCACCTGAGTTGCCTTCTTAAACGATGGCTTTCATCCTGCCCTTCCCCAGCACCCGGTCTTCACTGGCTGTCCCTGGGGTGTTTTACTTCCGTTCACTTTGGTGTAGAATAAATGATGCTAACTTTTTTTTTTTTGTCTGGGACTGGGTTTGAACCCACCACCTCTGGCATGTAGGGCCTGTGCCCTGCCCTTTTGAGCCACAGAAGCCGCCCAGTGCTACCTTTTTGTGTGCCTGCTGAGTGTCAGGTTTTTTGTAATGTTTCTTCAACTTAATATCATACAGGCCTGGTACAGTGGCTCAGGCCTGTAATCCCAGATCTTTGGGAGGCAGAGGTGGGTGTATTTTTTGAGCTGAGGAGTTCAAGACAAGCCTGAGCAAGAGCGAGACCCCTATCTCTAACAAATAGCTGGGCATTGTGGCAGGGTCCTGTAGTGTCAGCTACTTGGGAAACTGAGGAAGGAGGATCGCTGGAGCCCAAGAGTTTGAGGTTGCCATGAGCTGCCACGCACAGCACTCCATCAAGGGCAAAGAAGAGAGACTCTGTCTCAAATAAATAAGTAAATAAATAAAAAGAAAAAGAAAGTAAAGCATAGTAAGGATTATGCTATTAACAAATAAGTTTAAAGATAGAATTCAAATCCATGTCTGCTTGCTAAAGTTCACATGGCCTCTCTTTGATTGATGATAATGAAGCCTATAGAAGTCATGGAGTAATTGTGTAAATAAAGATTACTTGGCTTTTTATTTTTTCTTTTTTGGACATTTCAGTTCGGCAGAGAGTTCTGGAGAGAAAGAATCATGAGTTAGTATTGCCAGGAAAAGGAACTTTCAAGTTAACTCTCCAGTTGCCTACAGCCCCGGATAAAGTCCATGATGTTGTAGAAGAGAAAACTTTGACTGAGGTAGGTGAACTGAGGGGGCTGAAAAGGGGATTGGGGTGTTCTAAGGAGTGTTGAGATGGGAAATGCAAAGAGGAGAATATAGTGGAATGAGAAGTATGAATCAGTCTGAGGTGAGAGAGGCAGATTGTGGGTGTAGAGGGAACAAGGGCAGTGAGAGGGCAGTGTGGGATAATGAGGGAGATGGCAATTTTGTTTGACGATAGAGACCTTTGGAAAGTTAAGACTTGGGAGTGATAATAACAGTGGTGGTTCAGGATGTAAAACTTTGGGTCTGTTTTCCCTGGATTCTTATAACCTGGAACTTGATATATATGTCTTGTTTTTATGTCATTTTGAGGAAACAGCAATCCATACTACCTGTATTAAGTATTTCTTCAGTTGTAAAATGGAATAGTGATAGAGTGATAGTATCCAGCTTCTTGGATTGTTTGATTGCTGTGAGCACTAAAGGAGAGGGCCAGAATAAAGTCCAGGGCACGGTGCTTGTTACGTAGGAAACACTCACGAAAGGTTAAACTGGGAAAATCCCGGGCTAAGTTGTTTTCTGATTTCAGTCTTACCCCGTCCCCCAAACACTTATTGTTAATTGAGGTTTCTGTTATTTGTGTCTCAGTTCCATCAATAATATTTGTGGCTAGGGAGTGAATATGGCCCTATACGTAGCCCCAGGTGCATTCAAGAGCACCTGTTATCTGAACTCCCCATTGTAGTTTCTGTTTACCCTACACTTGCAGGCTGGGGCATTTTCTTAATGTAAAGACATTATGATTAATGTATTAATGCTACTTTATTGTTTGGGTTTTAGGAATCCAAGGTTAAAGATGTCACAAAACCAGGTAAGGTCTTAGTAGAGATGACTCTGACATTCACCAGGCAGTTTTGCTTTTATTAAAACACTTGAGAGAGTCATCTCTCTCTTCTTGACTGACATGATGCAGTTAGTTCTGTATGGAGCTTCTGTGGGACGCATCATCTACCTTCTCTGAGCCTGCTGTGCAGAGGGTGGGGACAGGCCGCCTCTTGAGCTCTTAGGTCTCAGGTCAAGAAGATGGAACAGCTCTCTGGAAGCTGGAATACACCTTGGAATTGAGAGGAAGGCAGAGAAGTGCCTGGGAGCTGGTAGTGTACTGACCTGTAGAAACTGGTGCCCAGTGGCCACTGGTGTCCAGAAGCAAGGACATGACATGTCCCTGGAACCGTGTGTCAGTTAGCACAGCTACCTGAGCACTGGTGTGCAGGTGCTGTTGCCCTGGAGCCACAGCAGGTAGGTATGACTCTGTGGATACACTTCCGAGCACTGCTGTGGTCTTCCAGAGGCAGCAGCTTATGTCACCTGCTGTGGGGCACGGCCAGTGGCCAAGTAGCATGTGCGTGTTGGCACGTTGTGCCACCTGCTGTACTAAACATGCAACTAGTATCTGTAGCTAAGCATCCTCCCATAAAGGGGAGGACATGACCCAGGCTGCATGAGTTCAGGAGGGGAGATATAGTGATTTTTACACCTGAATCTGAGGGGAAAGGAATTTGAAATAATGGATAAACACTGTCCTCTAAAATTCAAGTTGTCTTATGACATGTAGTTTTCTGTAACTTTCTCTTTTGAAAACACCACTAGGATATGAGAGCTGCTTTTACTTTGGATAGACCTTATAGATTGTTTTCCTGTAATGCACACATACTGCATAATCCAGTATACGTGGCTTTCTTAAGAAGCTCAAGAATCTTATGTGATAGGAATTTTTTGTCTCTTTAGAATAATTCCTGCTTTCCTCCCTTTGAATTTGGAATTGGCCTGCCCACTCTCAGTGTTTATTGTCTTTATCTTTTTCTTTGAAAGATGTCTAAGCACTATCCTCTCAAGCTCAATTTCAGAGTAGGAAGTGGTTTTGTATGTTTATCTTTATATTTATGCTGTATTCCTGGATGTAAAGCTCAATCAAGTTCTTATGGTTTCATGGCTTTTACCCCAACTCTGTCTTACCTGACTTGTTAGCCCTTCAACCCTAAGTGTGTTCTCACTAAATCCCTCTCCACCAATGGACTTTGCATGTCCTGGAGATTTTAGACCTGGTTTCTAACCTGTTTTTACCTGACCCAGACTCTAAGGATAGTAACCAGCCAGGAAATTGAATGACCTTCAATAGATACTTAAGTTGCCTCCTTAAAGAGATGGAAGAGGAGGCTCTCTGTTGGATGGTTACTCCACCCTGAATCTTGAATTCCGACATGGCCCTAAGGCTAGAACTCTTGCAATTAATTGGAGTGGGGTAGCAAATCTCTATCTTATTCCCAAACATTTACAGAGCCTCGATTATTTATTATATACCATCTGCCAGCAATACAAGGGTAAGTAAACATGTGCCTTGCTTCTGAGAAGCTTAGTTCAGTAATTCTACTGTAATATGATGCCGTGCTAGAAATACATGTCAAGTGCAAGGAAGGACATGGCAAGTTCCTCAGAGAGACAGGCAGAAAGGGTATAGTAAAATTGAACTTCAATTGTGTGTAATTTTAATATAAAATTCATATGTACAAATAGTCTTACAATGTAAATCATTTCATAAGTGGCTATTCCTTAGGTATGTGAAATGAATATTTTTTTCTTATCACTAATAATTTTGGACACATTTTAACTATTTATCTCCACAAAGGTTAATTTGTGTATCTACCACCAGTAAATGAAAACCTTTTTTCCCCCAATGGCTATGACCTTAAAAATAAAGACCTACCTTATCAACCTGAATGGGGGAAAAAATGAACTTAAATAATAATACTAGGGAATTAACTGATACATTTTGTTTTTAATTAAATAAAGCAAAATGCCATCTAAGTTCTATTTTAATGTGAGTTAGCGAAGATTTGGGAAGGAAAGAGGTCAGTGTCTTGTAATAACTTACTTTTCTAAGACCATGACAGGCTCGGCGCCTGTG
>NW_003852484.1:3106615-3108657 GCF_000181295.1 Otolemur garnettii | reverse complement strand
AAAAAAAAAAAAAAGACCATGACAGATAATTGTAATAGCTTGTACTTCTCTTATGTCCCCAAACCAGATGTTTCCCTTCTGTATACAGAAGTCTCCCTCAATGAAGGATCAGAAGAAATGGAAGATACACCAAAAGAATGTGAAAATATTCCCGCTTTGGTGGCATTTGAAAATCTCAGGGCAAATGTGACTGACACAATGTTAATCTTGTTGGTGGAGAACATAAGTGGCCTGCCCAATGATGACTTTGATGTGGAAGTAATACCAGATTTTGATGTCGCCGTAGTTACCTTTAAAAAACATATAGGTAAGATCAGGTGACACTTCATGTGTCAGTCTTGTTTGCACCACACCTTGGGACTTGGGATACTTCATTAATGGAACATCTCTGTAAGTTGGACCTTTTCTAGTAGCTACTAAGAGTGACTCCTAGTTAATAAAGATCCTTTTTAACTTTGAAAGAGAAGCAAATTCGTTTTCAAACCAAGTTCTGATGTTTTTAAGAGAATGAGTTTTGCCTGAGTACTTTGTGTGTATCAGAGAGAAAAAGAGAGAGATGGAGAGAAAGTGAGGGTAAGGGAGAGAGAGAAAGTAAGGGATTCCAGGTAAAGGAGTCAGTATTTCCCCACGTGTTATTTCATGGGGAGAAGTAAATATTGATCTTTGTCACCAAAATGGACTTACTGGAAGGTAATAATAATACAACACATTCACACAGTGCTTATTATAAGTTAGGTACTATGTTAAGGTCTTTACATGTATTAATTAATTGGTTCCTTCAACGACCTTATGGGATTACCATTATTTACTTCTGTCCTACATGTTACAATTGGGGAGACAGGCACAAGGGTGCTAAGACATGGATGCGCTGGATTTGAACCCAGGCAGCCCACCTCTACAGCCTGCTCTCTTACTCACTTCACCATGTATTTCCTTAGTACTTTTGTGGTCATTCCCATATGCAGGAAGGAGTGAGTGTGTCTGGTCAGAAAATGAGTTCTCTTTAAGGTCATTGTCAGGAGTCTGTGGGCAGTCTCTGAGATTATGAAGTGTCACGTCCACTTAAAACAAGGACATTTTCTATTATTGGTACAAAGAGGAGTAAGTCAGGGCTCCGGCTCTTGAAGGACTCGCAGTTTCAGGTCAGGGAGGACGCCCATATGCAAAGGGACAGGGAAGGTGCAAGAGGAGAGGCCACCTCTCAGCAGGAACAACACGCTGTGGGGAACCGGAGCAAAGGGGACCCAGACAGGTGGCTTATTCTTGCTCTTATGAAGTTAATACTGGAACAGTATCCATCAGTTATGTCCCAAATATGGTCCCTCTTCCTGACATGTGCCTTTCTGTCATTCACTTGGTAAACGTCTCTTCATCCTTCAAAACTAGCCAGAGAGTTATCAAGATACAGTCATAATTTACTGATAACCTTGTTCTTGTCGTTTGTAGATATTGTTAAATTTGTTGAGGAATGTGCCCAGCACCACTTAACTAAACAACTCCAGCTTTCTCCAAGACTTCTGGAAGTGACAAAAACAATCTGTGTTGAAAACCTGCCTCCTGGTGCTGATGAATACAGTTTACAACTTTTCTTTGAAAATCCTTTCCATGGAGGGGGAAGAGTTGCCAGTGTTAAATGTTTTCCCAAGGAGAGTTCAGCTCTGATAGAATTTTTTGACAGTAAAGGTAATTATTCACCTGCTGGCATAATCTAGACTATTTGCAATAGCACTTAACAGTCATCAATTTAATTCTGATGCATTTTATTTGTTCATGTATTTCTTTGGAAACTATTGATTTGCTTAAAGAGGTTAGTGATTCAACTTTAGAGAAGCAACATCAAATTTATAAAAGATGTGAGAGGATTCTTTTACGAGTCTCCACCTATCATCTTGGAATCTTTGAAATACTGTATTTTAAAGAAATGATCTTTGTTTTTGCCACAAACTTAATGAAAACTTTCCCATTAATTTCTATCAAGTTTAAGAAATACTCAGCAACATATCCAGTTCCTACAAAAATGTCACTTTCACCTATTACTGTCA
>NW_003852484.1:3103301-3106017 GCF_000181295.1 Otolemur garnettii | reverse complement strand
CTAATAATACGTACTGTTGAATTGAGGCTTATTTTATGCCATTGCTCTACATGTCAACTGGACTGGGCACTGTCAAAGGCTCCCTTTCTCCCTGACCTGTTTGCTCCATCTGACCCTGGGGCTCACACCTCCTCTTCTACACTTGCTCATTTCCTGTTCTCCACAGTCTGAGATACACTGGTTTTCTTTTTCACTGTCTGGCTTCTCCTTCCTAGAATTATAACTTACCCTTGCATAACTCCACAGTGTTAGCAGAAACATTCACGGACATTGTCTTGGTTATTGTAATCCCTGTTTTACTGATTTCAGAGGAAAGTCAATCACAGAAAGGTTAGAAATTTGCCCAAGATTACATGGCTGGCGAGTGACAGAGCCAGGCTTGACCCTGGATAGTCTGGTCTGACAATTTAGACCTTTAGCTTCTCTCCTTTTCTCGCATCTCCTGTTCACCTATGACATCCTTTTTCTTGCAGTAAATTACATCACTTACAATGGGTCACCAAAAATGAGGCCAACTGTAGGTAGAGCTTGAGTAAAAACAGAGTTTGTTTAGTGATACTGTGTTTTATGTAGATTACTTAGGGGAATCAATTGGGCACTTTACTCTGAAATTATTTAGTTCAACTTCTCAAATCTGATGTATTTGTTAAGGAAGAGAACTCTTATTGAATACCTACTGTCTTGAGGTCATTTGTTGTGTTTTCCACCACAGTGTTTCAGGATCCTCTTAAAAGCCTGCACAGTTAGATATAGTCACTTTGTCTTCACAGCTGAGGAAACAGGATGGAAACTTTGAGACATATTATGGTGACATCTGTGATGGGTCTTGGGGCAGACAAACTTGAGATTGAAACCTGGCTTTGGTGCTTAACTAGCTTTGGGTCTTGGAGAAGTTACTTTATCCCACGGAAGCTTCTGTTTCCTCATCTGTAATGGGGCTGCATGCACACTGTCTGGGTGATGGGTACACTTGTTACTTTGACTCAAGCTGGAGAAGAGCGATTCATGTAACCAAAACATTTGTACCCCTGTAATAATGTAAAATTTTAAAAATGGGGCTCACATTCCTACTTAGCTGAGAGGACTGTGAGGATGAAATGACAGAACAGCTGCGAAGTGCGTGGCATGTGGTGATGCCTGGAACATGTCAGCGGTCCCTGGTACAGATCAGGTTCAGAGCGTCCACACAGCCATGTTGGGATGTTGAAGATACGTGTTGGGGCTTACCATTCTGTCTGATGCCAGCTGCTACCTTGATCCAATCACGCTCAAGGTGAAGCTGTTTGTAACATCTCTCTGAAGAATACATTTTTATTCAGGTCAAAATTAGAGTTTATTCTGATTCCCTTTCTGCTGCCACACCTTGCACCTGCCTGACAGTGTACACACAATAAGGAGAGGCTCGGAAGGGGAAAGCACGAGAACACACACACACACTTTCACATGCTCACACACAAGCACACTCTCACATACTCACACAAACACATTCAGGCTCTCACGCACGTTCATGCCCCCACACTCATACACACATATTCTCTCACACAGACACGCACATATTCATGTGCGCAAGCTCACACACTCTCCTACACACACTCACACACGTAGTTTCACACAAATACCCCCAAGGGACTGTCCGGTTAAAGTGGCAAGAGCTGGAAGAGGTGAGGGTCCTACTGAAGCACAGTTGCTCGGGCTCAGAGAGCTGTGAAGATGACGTGGGTTGGGTAGAGGAAGAAGAGGATGGGCTTTAAGGAGACACTGCATTTTAGCTCAGGTATTTGCAGTGTGTGTAACCCTGTTCAAGTTATCTAGCCTTTACTAGCTTCAGTTTTCTCATTTGTAGATAGGGATGATATTAAATAGTTGTTGTGAGGATGAAATGAATTTAATATATTTAAAGCACTTAGAATAGTGTCTGACACTTGATAAGCCACAATAATTTATTATTTTCCTCCTCTTAGAGGTATTAATGGAATCTAAGTCAAGTGTGAAGCCTAAAATTGTAGGAGTGTAGAAAAACGGACAAACAGCATAATACTTAGCCGAGCTTCACTTTGAGCACCAAATTATTTTTTTGCACTGGGGCAAACATTTTCTCCATGCTCGTCACCACTCTCATCTATATCGTAACATGGTGGTGATCTATCATTGATATCAGAAACATAGAGAATAGACTTTAACAGGATTCCAAGATAGAGTGATTTTGGCTAGAAAGTAATAATTCCACTCAATAAGGGACACCCATGCATTGTTAGCACATGTCCATTTATATTTGAGCACTTTGGTTTTCAATGATATTTGTAACATCAACATTCTACGAACATTAAGACTTTTTTTCTAGAGTAGGATAGTTTTGTTCTGTTTTCACTTGAAGCATGACACTGGCCTTACTTTATGTTTATTATCTTTCCTTTTAAGTGTTAGACTCCATTATGGCCAAGAAACTTGACTTCAACAAGATGCCACTTTCTGTGTTCCCATACTATGCCTCACTGGGCACAGCCTTGTATGGAAAAGAGAAGCCTGTGATCAAGCTTCCCGCACCGTTCGAAGAATCCCTGGATCTTCCCTTATGGAAGTTCTTACAGAAAAAGAATCAGCTGATTGATGAGATAAATGAGGAGATGAGTCACTGCCACTGTGAGCTAACCTGGTCCCAACTCAGTGGTAAAGTAACCATCAGACCAGCCGCCACCTTAGTCAACCAAGGAAGACT
>NW_003852484.1:3067125-3101531 GCF_000181295.1 Otolemur garnettii | reverse complement strand
GATCCAAGGGAGACGATCCCAAGTTCAGTTTCTCAAACCCAGTGGGTTTCCTTAGACAATTGGGCTATTTACCAAATCACTCACTAGTAGAGCATGGCCAATGATTTGTGAGAACGGAAAGGGTATTGAGGTCAGATCACTAGGCTTCTACTAAATGTGAAAATCCATACTACCACATGTTTATACGGCACTTTTAAGGTTTTTTAGTGCTTTTACCTCTGTCATATTTTGGGAAATCTAAGGTTCACTTCCTGTCCAATTTAGTGATTGCAGATACAGAACAATTAGAGCACAGGGTGTGCAGAGGAGAAGAAGCTTGTCCCTGGTACTGAGTGAGCGTGAGCTTGGGGACTAGAATCCAAGGGTCCATCAGTGCCCAACTCTAATGAGGAAATGTGGGGAGGAAAGTGGAAGGTGGACCTGAGAATGTTCCAGGTGCCAGGTATTACGTGGGGCCAATTCTTAGAAGTCGCAGGGCTGTATGTGTTGTAGAGTAGGGTGGGGGATTAATATGTTTTTCAAAAGGTATTTAAAAAGCCTTCTCAACACAGGCTGTAACTAATGAGAACCACAGGCTCTGTATAGGATTGGAAGCCACCCACTATGGCAGGCATTACTAATTTAGTTGGAGGATTTGGGGGAGATCTGGAAAGGATTTTTTCCAGAAAAGAAGTGTTAACACCCCTGGGGGCTGAGGCAGGGCAGTGCATATTTACCAACCAATAGAAGCATTATTCTTCATTGTAATAACAAAAAGTATGGCATGGCCATAGTTGTGTCCTCTAGTGCATATTAACCATGGCCTTTCTCTGAGGGCTGGAGAGGACATACTCTCTGGACTGACGGGGAAGCTGTGACAGAGAGTGGTGTCCCTGGACACTGCTAGGCTCTTTTTTGCCCCACTTTTTGAAGGAAGATAGATTAGCAGAACATACCAAAAAGAAAACAAACATCACAAACTATGGAAGTTCAATCAAGTCTGAATGTTTTATTCAGAGACCAAGACCAGAGTCCTAAATTATCAGCACACACGTCACTAGTTCTCATTATCTTTAAATACAACACGGTTGGAAATGCATTATATGATACTAAGTAAAATGAATTAGATTTAATAAACCTGTCAAATGTTTTGCTTTTGTTTCATGGAGCTGAGGCTTCTTGATTTACAAGGAAAAGTATCTTTAAATATCCATCCTGTGTCCCACGTAATATGATAAAAGGTAACATAGTCGAAACTGTTGACTATATCACTGCCTTAGCACATTCCCACAGCACAGCGATCTTGAGAGAAGCTGAAAATTGTTTAACAGTCACGATTAGTCATCCTCCTTTTTGTTTCAACAGCTTTATTGAGACATACTTCACATACCCTATCCACTTGAACGATATAATTCACTGGCTTTTAGTATATTTGTAGAGGTATACAAGCATTGCCACAATCTAATTTTAGAACATTTTTTCTTGTCACTCCAGAAACAAACCTTATGCCCATAACAGGCACTCTCATTCTATCCACCTACTCCACATCCCCAGCCCTAGGTAGCCATCCATCTACTTTCTGTTCCTATAGATTCACTTATTCTGAAATTTTCATAGAAATGGAATCATATAATTAGTGGCCAGCTATGCCTGGCTTCTCTCACTTCCCAGAGTGTTTTCAAGGTTCATCCATGTTGTAGCATGTATCAAAACCTCGTTCCTCTTCATGGCTAAGTAATAATCCATTGTACGGATATACCTTATTGTATTTACCCATTCATCAGTTGAACAATGTATTATTTTCACTCTGATTTTAACGAGTAATGCTGCTATGAGCACTCATGTACAAATATTTGTAGGAACATAGATTTTCAGTCCACTTGGGTAGAATGGCTGGGTCACGTTGTGACTGCAACTCTATGTTTGACCATTTGAGGAACTCGTAGACTTTTTCCCAAAGTGGCTGCGGCTTTTTATGTTCCTGTCAGCAATGTCGGCAGTTCCAATTCTTCCACATCCTTGTCAACTCTTGCTATGTTTCTTATTGATTATAGCCATCCAAGTTGAGTGTGACATGGTATCTATCTCAGTGTGGTTTTAATAATGCATTGCCATCATTACTAATGATGTTGAACGTCTTTTCTTGTGCTTTTTGGCTAATCTTCTTTGGAGAAATGTCCATTTAGATCCTTTCCCATTTTTAAATTGGGTTATTGCTGTTGTTGTTATTGAGTTTTATGTGTTTTATATAGTTTGGATATCCCTTATCAGACACATGATTTTAAAATATTTCCTTCTATTGGGTGAACCATCTTCCTTCCCTGTTTAAGTTGTTACTTGGTTTAAAATAATTTTTGTTTTAAGATACTGAGCTAGAAGATTAAAAAATAGGATTTCTTCTTACAGTAAGCTTCAGTGACCATTATAAGAACCACAGCTGGTGGTTGTCCCCTGCTACGCACCGTGCTAAGTGTTTGATGTGCATTTTCTCATTCAATGCCATGAGGCAGATGCTAGGATGATTATCATTCTCACTTCATAGAGGAGAGAATGAGATTTAAAGGGACTAAACCATTTGCTTAAGTCCCACAGCTAACAAATGGTAGAGCCAGGATTGGGATTTGTTCAGCCTCTTAACTGTTGCACTATTTCAAAAATATTAAAAATAAATTTGCATGTCATTTTAATAACAAAATAAATGAGCAGAACTCTCTTTTTCCTGGGAGCCAGTACTGACACTGAATTTTAAGATGCTCTTTCTACTCCCTTTGTTCCCATAGATGAGTAGCTTCCATGGCCACAGTAAGTGCTATGCACTGGTCCTCAGTAACCCAGACAGGGCCACTCTGGAAATCATTTGGTCACACGCCCTCTCTCTCTTCTTTAATCTCTAATCTTGTCTGATTAATCTGCTCATGTTCACTGGCTACTGAAACAGCTTCCATGTCTGCTCATGGTCTTTGGGGAGTCCAGCTGGCTTGGTCCTAGAGCTGGGAGGTGGGCCTTCTGCAGCCCACTCGTACTGTTACATTCCCAGTCTGGCTTCCACCAATTCGCTGCAGAAGCTCTCTATCAGATCAGATTCCTCTGCTCACAGCACCCTGTGCTTATGTTCATGCTGTTCCCGTTCTCTCTCTGCCTGCCTCAACCAGTCCTGCTTCTCAGAGCCTATGGCATCTTCACTAGCTACCTAAGGGGGCTTCTTCTGGACCCATCAGTGACCCGTACTGCTCATATATTGCTTTTCAACAGTTCTCTTTTGTCCTGAGATGCCACTTAAATAGCTATTTGATAATACTTTGTCTTGGGATGGTATTTTCATCTCTGAAACCTTAATCATCTTACTTGCCTCCCCTTGTGCTCCATAACACAGTGATCTCTGACTAATGCTTTTTGTTAGAATTTGAAAATTTTTGCTTTTCTCTTTAAGACCGACGTTATTGTCAACTCTGTTTCCTCGGATCTTGCACTTGATAGAGGGCCTCTTTCTAATGCCCTCTTGGTCAAGGCTGGACCAGAGCTTCAGAAGGAATTGGACGCAGCTGCACAAGGGAGAGCTGTCAGAGTGGGCACAGTTCTCCAAACCAGTGGCTGCAATCTGCACTGCCGCCACGTGCTTCACGTCGTGGCTCCAGAGTGGAGAAGCAACAATACATCTTCACAAAAGGTTGGGCTGGGTTTTAAATTCTCTGGGGAATTTGGCTGGTCTTTGAACTCTCCTTGCAGTATAGTATAGATGGGACCTGTTCTTCTTTCTTTTACATAATGATGCCGTATGTTTGGCAGGTTCCATGATTGTGGCCATTTCCTGAGGAGTAGTTAATAATATGAGTTAGTTGGGGCAGCACCTGTGGCTCAGTGAGTAAGGCGCCAGCCCCATATACCAAGGGTGGCGTGTTCAAGCCTGGCCCCAGCCAAAATGCAACAAAAAAATAGCTGAGTGTTGTGGTGGGTGCCTGTGGTCCCAGCTGCTTGGGAGGTTGGGGCAGGAGAATTGCCTAAGCCCAGGAGCTGGAGGTTGCTGTGAGCTGTGATGCCACAGCATCTACCGAGGGCAACAGAGTAAGACTCTGTCTCAAATAATAATAATAATAATAATTTGAGTTAGTTATTTTGCTCAGTAATTAAGGGGCTCAGGGAAGGGTTACTGAGGATGTCCCCCCTTTGTGAGCGTGAAGAATGGAGGGCACAGCAGTGGCTTTGCTTCTTTCCTTCATCACTGAGAAAGTTTAAGTCGTTTGTAGAGGGGCTTTCACATCCCTTTTTGTTTCCCCCTTCTTCTCCTGTATTTTTGTTACCTTTTCTGATTGCCCTTAATCCCTGTTGAAAGCAAAAAGGAGCAGGCAGACATCTCAGCCTACTCCTTTGTTCTGACCCCCATTTCTTGCCAAAGTGCATAAGGATGTGCTTTGTTCCTTTCAGGTCATGGAAGATATAATCAGAGAATGTCTGGAGATCACTGAGAGCTTGTCCTTAAAATCCATTACATTTCCAGCTATAGGAACAGGAAACTTGGGATTTCCCAAAACCGTATTTGCTGAATTAATCATTTCAGAGGTGTTCAAATTTAGTAGCAAGAATCAACCAACAACTTTACAAGAGGTTCACTTTCTACTGCGCTGGAGTGATGATGAAAATATTCAGGTATGATATCATTTATTGTTTTGGAAACAGACCTAATGTTCTCAAATGTCTTCTGGGTCTAATAGGATGTTCTTCAAAATATTTCCCGTACAGGAAAGTAAGAAAGTAGAGTAGACGAGTTGTAGCATGACAAATTAAGCATAGCTATGGGCTGAGCATAGTGGCTTACTCCAGTAATCCTAGCACTCTGAGACGGCAAGGCTGGAGGACTGCTTGAGCTCAGGAGTTCAAGACCAGCCTGAGCAAAAGCGAGACCCCATCTCTACTAAAAATAGAAAAATTAGCCAGGCATTGTAGCTGACACCTATAGTCCCAGGTACTTGGGTGGCTAAGGCAGGAGGTTTGCTTGAATCCAGGAATCTGAGGTTGCTCTGAGCTATGCTGATGCCTTGGCACGCTAGCCTGAGCCACAGAGTGACACTCTGTCTGATGGGTTAAAAAAAAAAAGAAAAGAAAAGAAAAGAAAATTTATGGATATAGAAAAAATTTAATTTCATGTTCAGGAAAATTTCAAACATATGCAAAAGTAGATAGAATAGTATGAAGTTCTTTGTACTCATCACTAAATTTCAACAATTATCAACTTGTGACTACTTGGCCAATATGTTTCATCTCTATCTCCATTGATTTCTTTTCTTCTGATACTATTTTGAAGCAAATCCAAGATATATTATTTTAACCATAAACCACTCAGCATTTCTTTTAAAGAATAACAGTTCTTCCTTAAAAAGTAACATAACCATAACATTAAATCACCTAAAGGAAATTGACAGTAATTCCTTTATTTTATTGTCAAGTCAGTGCTCAGATTTCCAGCTCTTTCTTACATGTTTTATTTTGTTTTTATAGCTTTGAGTTTGATGCAGAACCCAAATAACACATATTACATGGGAGTTGACATGTCCCTTTAAACTCTATTAAACTATACGATTTCCTTGTATATGAACATAGAAATATTAATACATATCATAAAACACAATTGTAGCCCTAACAATAGGGAAATGTCAGGATGGAGTACAAGTGAAGAGTGTAGTCAGAACCGGTCAGCACATCCCCATGTGAGCAGGAGAGTGAGACCAGAAACACCAGAAGCATCTTCAGTCATAGGGAGCCTATCAGTCAGCCTTCATCAGCTGTGGGCGAGCCACTGGACTCACAGTTATGGAACCACAAGAGGCATTTAAGCCATTAACCCTGCACTCCTGGTCTTTATTTAATCCAGTAGAGTAGATGACATTAAATCTTTGAAAATTTCCATGATACTGCAAAAATTCAACAAACAGATAAAAGTCAGCAACCCAAGAGATGTCCATGGATCATTGGATCACCTGAATTTTTAGGCCCTACTTTATGATTTTCTCTTTTTTTGCAGTTTTTGGCCAGGGCCAGGTTTTTTTTTTTTTTTTTTTTAGATGGAGGCTCAAGCTATCCCCCTGGGTAGAGTGCCATGGCATCATAGCTCACAGCAACCTCCAACTCTTGGGCTCAAGCGAGTCTTCTGCCTCGGCCTCCCAAGTAGCTAGGACTTACAGGCACCCGCCACAACGCCTGGCCATTTTTTGGTTGCAGCCATCATTGTTGTTTGGCGGGCCGGGCTGGATTCGAACTCGCCACCTTAGGTGTATGTGGCTGGCGCCTTAGCCGCTTGAGCCACAGGCGCCGAGCCAGGGCCAGGTTTTAACCTGCCACCTCTGGCATATGGGGCCGGCACCCTACTCATTTGAACCATAGACGCTGCCCTACTTCATTATTTTCTGGAGTCGGACACTACCTATAAGTTCTCTGAAACCAAGCAAATCTACTTTCAATTCTAATCATGCAGCCAAACCACCTGAATGAAATACGTGGTCCATTTACTATCGTATATAATTAGTTACTTCTACTCAGTAACCTCCTGTGACATGCATTGTGCAAAGTGACATGGATTGTGGAACAGTAACACGTGGGAAGTAGCACATACTTTCCTTCCTATAAAACGTAATTACATTGGAGCTAGGATTTACACAGACAAAATGAACTGAATGTGTTTGAATAAATGGCCAATTGGATAAGGGCATGAGTCCTGTGACACAGACCTGAATCTTCAACTCTCGCTATTTTCATGCAACCCCAGCCTTCATTTTCTTTAGATTCACATTACTTTGCAAGTATTCTGTGAAAGTATTAGTCTGTACAGATACGTTTTTTGCCATTTGAACTTCTCTATACATGGCTGTTATGCTTTTTCTCTTGAGACTTCTTAAGGCAATTCAATTTCTGTTACATTTTCCAAAAAAAAATCAGCAAAAGTTACTGAAATGTTTATGAATGGAGACTATAACAAATTTAAATAGCAGCCCATGATTTGAACATGACCTCTGTAAGTGCTTCATTTAATATCTTTTGTATTAACCTAGATGGTGTTGAAACACATTCTTCTTAGTAAAGTATCACAAGTATGGAAAAGCAAGTATCCAATGTACTCGATACTAATATGAAGCCAATAGATGATCTAACACATGCCCACAAAGGAGAAAAATTCAACTCAATTGGGGGAGGGGGAATGAGGCAGGTGGGAGAAGAAAGGAGGGAAGGGGATAGGTGCGCTCCTGCTTAATGGGCACAACGTAAAGGTATATGGCACACCTCTTGGGTGCAGGACATAACTACAAGAGGGACTCCACCTAACAAATGGAAACAGTGTAACCTATATGTACCCTCACATTAATCTTACATGAAAAACTAAAAGCACTTTGTTTGGGCTATTTTTGTTTTTTTGAGACAGAGTCTCACTTTGTTGCCTTCAGTAGTGTCGTAGCTCACAGCAGCTTCAAAACTCTTGGGCTCAAATGATCCTCATGCCTCAGCCTCTTGAGTAGCTGGGACTACAGGCACTAGCCACAATGCCTGGCTAGTTTTTTAGAGATGGGGTTTCCACTCTTGCTCAGGCCAGTCTCAAACTTGTGAGCTCAAGCAGTCTACCCACCTCCGCCTCCCAGAGTGCTGGGATTACAGGTGTGAGCAGCTGTGTCCAGCCATATTTGGGCTATTTTCTAAAAATTTTAATTAGTTGCTAACATTTATTTTTTATTTTTTAAAATTTATTTATTTATTTTGAGACAGAGTCTCGCCATGTCACCCTCTGTAGAGTACCGTGGCATCACTGGTCACAGCAACCTCAAACTCTTGGGCTTAAGTGATTCTGTTGCCTCAGCCTCCCAAGTAGCTGGACTATAGGCGCCCACCACAATGCCCAGCTATTTTTTTTGTTGTTGTTATAGTTGAAATTGTTGTTTGGTGGGCCCAGGCAGGGTTCGAACCACCAGCCCCAGTGTATGTGACCAGTGCCCTAGCTGCTGAGCTACAGGCACTGAGCCTAGTTGCTAATATTTAAAAGTAAAAAATTTTACATAAAACTCCAGATGTCCACTATGAACTAAAATTTCAAAACTTCAGGCACATTGGACATGGGTTCCTGCTAGGGACAGTGTGCTATAGCTGAGTGGCAGGTGCTCTCTAGTTCTCCAGAGTCAACTCAGTCCCCTTAACAAATTAGCCTTAACTTGCCTGGCCCTGGAGGCTGTGAATCTGAGACCCTTGATCTACTATCTGTTGGATCCTTCTCCCATCATTTTATCAGTTTTCAGTCACTTGGTTTTTTTTTCCCCAACAAAATTCTCTTAACACTCCTTTTTACAATAGGCAAGTTATTTGCTTTTACTGATTATGAAGGTAATACATGTTCATTGCAAATCTTCAAACAATATAAATACTTAAATTCTTTAGTTGTATTTATTCCAGTCTTCTTTCCTATATATGTACTTTTAAAAGTCAGATTATATACTATGTAACTTGATATCTTTATTCATTTGATAGTATAAAATAACTATTTCTCTTTCATTAAATATTATTTTTATTAAATCATAGCTGTGTACATTAATGCAATCACAGGGTACAATGTGCTGGTTTTATATTAAATATTCTTTGAAAAGAGAATTTTTAATGGTTGCTAACATTCCAACACAAGGATATACCAAAAATTATTTATTTCCCAATTTAATTTTTTAAGTGTTATGTTTCTCTTTATTATGAATGGCCCTCTAATGAATATCCTTATATTTAAATCTTTGTTCACATTTTTGGTAAGTATCAGAATATACCTCTATAGATATAGAAATATATGTTTTTCATAACTTGAAAAATCTGTAATAAAATTAATACTGTTTGAGAATTGTTCTCTCCCAATATGTATGTATGCATGCCTAATCTAAAGCCCTAACGAATCAAATTTGTTCATGGGCATAATGGGCAAAACTGTGTTTAGGCCAGGTGTGGTGACTCACGCCTATAATCCCAGCATTTGAGGCCAAGGTGGGTGGATTGCTTGAGCTCATAGGTTCAAGACCAGCCTGAGCCAGAGTGAGACCTCATCTCTCAAAAAAAAAAAAAAAAAAAATAGCCAGGCGATGTGGTGGGCACCTGTAGTTCCAGCTACTTGGGGGGCGCGGAGGCAAGAAAATCACTTAAGCCCACAAGTTTTAGGTTGCTGTGAGCTACAATGCCACAGCACTCTACCAAGGGTTACAAAGTAAGACTCTCTCAGAAAAACAAACAAACAAACAAAAACTATGTTTATATTTTCAGGCATTTACAGATGAATTTGCCAAGAGAGGCAATGGAAATCTCACCGGTGATAAAACTCCCAAGGCTGGCAATACACAAGGTTCAGTAAAGCTTTTAAATTCAGAAATTATTTCTACTTCCTAATTATCTACTCAGTGATAAGTTAAAGATGATACTGAAAAATACCAGTGAGTGATTAAGATACTGAATTATGTTCCATACACCCAAGCATGTAAGACCCTGCCCATGTTTATGTGATCTGGAGCAGAAGAAAGGGTGGCTGGCTCATATAATCTGTTTGGTGGGTTTTACATGGTGACAAACTGACTATTTTCTAAGGATAATGTGACATGTGTTTTCAAAATAAACACCTTTAGAGAGACTGTACTAATGCATGCCTTGCTACATCAAATGTGGTGTTATACTAGCATTTATCCTGTTTGGAATTCATTGAAGCTTCTTGAATATAAAAATGTATATCTTCCATCAAATTTGGAAATTTTGAAGTTATTTCTTTAAATATTTTGTCTTCACTGGTCTCTTTCCTGTCTCCTCCTGATACTACAATAATGTGAATGCTAAGCCTTTCAATGGTATCCCATGAGTCTGTGAGGAGCTGTTTTCCTCAGCCCCCACCCCTAATCTTTTTTCTCTCTGTTCTTCAGATTGGTTAATTTATTTTTTTAACCATGATAAATGCCTTTATGGATATATGTGTTAGTTTTATATAATCTTAATTGCTATCATTTCTAAGGCTTTTGGCTAAGATCAAGTGTATACTATTCATTACTAATGGAGAAAATTCTTTCTCATAAAGTATTAATTCTTAAGGTTCTTGGTTTCACCTAGGAATATCTCAGATTTGTTTATATTATATAGACTAACAACACAGAATTTCAGAGCTGGGCACAAAGTTTCTTTTAGCGTATAATTGCCAAGTTGTCATTCAGCTTCTTCTGGCCCTTTTCACTTTGGAGGAAATCTGAAGTGAAATCAGACAGTTGTATTTCTTAGAGAATTTGATTGTGTTTTCCTGATATCTTTCTTTTATTATTTCCTCCCATCAATATTTATTAATTTAATGTCTATTTTGTGCCCAGATTGGATAATTTATATTGATCTCCTTTCAAGTTCACTGAGTCTTTTCTCCATCTACTATGCTCTTGAGCCCATCCAGTGAATTTTTACCTTAGATACTGGATTTTTAAGTTCTCAAATGTCCATTTGGTTCATAGTTTCTATTTCTCCACTCCTATTTTTCCATTTATTCCACATCATTTCTATTCATTCAAATGTGTTTACTTTGATCGTGTGGCTCCTAGTTACAGTAGACGCCTTTAAAGTCTTTGATAATTCCAGTATCTGGATCACTTTTGGATTGGCAGATACTGATTATCCTTGTGAGTTGCTCACGTTCTCCTGGTTCTTGTATGACAAGCAATTTTGGAATATAGGCTAGGCATTTTACATAATATGCTGTGAGACATGGGTGTTGTTAAAATCCTCTGGAGAAAAGTGATTGTTTCATTTGATTGTTGAGCTTGCTGTCAGTCCATTAAGTTCGTCCTGCAAGTTCTGTCTCACCCTTTCGGGCAGTGGCTTCAAGGTCAGATCAGCTCTCAAAACCTTTCCTGTGCTGCTTTGGGTCTGCCCTACTCATGAGTGAACTCTGGAGTGAGCTCAGGACTTATTCTAGGTCACATACAGCACTGGGGGATCCCTGTCTCTAGCTGTCACCTTTCTAGGTTCCTCCCCCACTGGCTGGCTTGTATTTTCCAGGTCCTCTGGCCAGAAAGACAGGGTTCCCACAGAGTTTACCTGGGCTATTGTCCTGACTCACAATTTTGTGTCACTAGGGTTGCCCTTGGGAAAAGTGGAGGGAAAAAAAAAGTGAGAAAAAAAGTAACATCCAGCTACCCACCTACTTCTTAGACCACAGGGTGCTTATCCCTGATCATTCTGAACAGAAAGACAGGATGTCTCTTGGAGTTTTAGTTCCCTGGGTTGTCAGTGTGGATTTCTGCACTTGAGGTCATCTTGGGCAAGGGCCTGGATTAAAAAAGAAAAAATGGTCAGGCCAGTGGCTCACAGCTGGAATCATAGTACTTTGGGAGGCCAAGGCAAAAGAACTGCTTGAGGCTAAGAGTTTGAGACAAGCCTGGGCAATGCAGCAAGACCCTGTCTCTACAAAATATTTAAAAAATTAAGCCAGCATGGTGTTGTGCACCTGCAGTACCAGCTACTTGGGAGGTTGAGTTAGGAGGATGGCTTGAGGGCGGGAGTATGAGGTTGCTGTGAGCTATGATGATGCCGTTGCCTGGGCAATAAAGACCCTGTCTCAAAGGGGGTGGCAGGGGGATGAAGATTCCCTTCCATACTTTTAAGCTCAGCATGGATACTTTTTCTGGTGCTCTGGCCATAAAGGTAGGGATTCTCTGAGAGTTTTGCTACCTGTTCCCATGTGCAATTCTGCAACTATGGAGATACTGGGGTTAATCCTGGGAGAGAAAAATTGAAAAATTTTAAAACAGAACAGAATGGGAAACTCTCCTCCCCACCCTCACCCTGACTTTTCTCAGTCAGTTTGCTGCCATTGTTTCTCAAAGTTCTGGTAGTGGCTGTTAGTATTTGTTCTGAGTTTTTGTTGTAATCAACAAGAGAGAAGGAGGCTTCAGTGGGCTGACTTCACCTTGGCCAGGACCAGAGTTCATGTTTGATATGTATTATATTTTCCGATTCTTTTCCAGAAACAGATCATGATGGGGGCTCAGGGTCAGGGCCACCTGAGGCCAGAGGTCACAGAGAGAAGGAAGATGAGAGGGGCACATGTGAGGAGCATGAGACCCAAGTCATTCTTGCTGTTGCTGACTTGGTTATTGACTCCACTTGTTTTCTTTTCAGGTATTTTTGGGACTGTTTCTAGCCCTATTTCAGGAGTGCATGAAATGATGATTGGCCCCATCGTCTACCAGGTGGCTACTGGGGATATCACCACAGAGGATTCAGATGTGATCGTAAATTCAACATCAAACACATTTAATCTCAAAGCAGGTACTTTAGATGTGTGATTGTGATGAGTGTAATAGCATAGTAGATACCATGAAAGGAGTGTTTCTGTAGCCAAACTGGTGTTTGCAACTTTGGCTTTTTCTTTTTTTTTGAGACAGAGTCTCACTATGTCGCCCTGAGTAGAGCGCTGTGACATCATAGCTCACGGCAACCTCAAACTTTTGGGCTCAAGTGATTCTCTTGCCTCAGCCTCCCAAGTAGCTGAGACTACAGGCACCCACCACAACGCCTGGCTATTTTTTGATTGCAGTTGTCATTGTTGAGCAGGCCTGGGTGGGCTCAAGCCCAGCAGCTTCAGTGTATGTGGCTGGCGCCCTACTCACTGAGCTACAGGCACCAAGCCAGTAACTTTGGCTTGTTAATATCAAATTTTTAGTTTTTAGAGACTGCACTCTACCCCTGAATCTCATTCTGTCACCCAGGAGAGAGAGCAGTGCATCATCTTAGCTCACTGCAACCTCAAACTCAGGGGCCCAAGCCATCCTCCTAACTCAGCCTCCCCAGGGGGTGGCACATCATCATGCCTGGCTACTTTTAGAATTTTTCTGTAGAGATAGGGTTTTGCTATGTTGCCCAGGCTAGTCTCAAACTCCAGCTTCAAGTGGGCCTTCCACCTTGGCCTCCCAAAATGCTGGGATTATAAGTGTGAGCTACCACACCCATCCTTATAAATTATTTTAACAGGGTTTCTCATAACTGTTAAATTATTTTATGAATTGTGCTTCTTTGTTATCAGCAATGCCCAGGTTAGGTTCTTCTGATGAAGGAAAATGGACTTAGCTAATGAGGAAAGCTTTCTGATCTACACGTACCATAGTGATTTTTTATTCATCTTTGTTGTCATCTTGATTTTCTCGTGTAGGTGTCTCCAAAGCAATTTTAGAAACTGCTGGACAAAATGTGGAACTAGAATGTTCTCAACAAGGTAAAGCACAGTGCTATTTTTTGGTCCTATGTTGTAATTAGGTGGGAGGCTATAGAGAAGCTAAGGAAAGTCTTGGCATTGGGGAGACAACACATTAATTTTAAAACCACACATTTAACTAAAGAACGCCAATCACTGAGAATTAGAAGTGAAAAGTAACGTCACAATTAAAAAGAAAAGTTAAACCATAAACTTTCATCAAAGATAGTATTTCAGGAGGTATTCATTCAGAAATTGCATATTCACCAAATCAGACATTTTTCTTTGTAAACAAAGAGGGTGCTCAGCATCTAATATTGTATCTTTTTGCTTGTTTCCCAGTTCAACAGGGCAAACATGATTACATAATTACTGGAGGCGGATCATTGAAGTGCAAGAATATCATTCATGTTGGTGGTGGAAATGATGTCAAGAAATCGGTTTCCTGTGTTTTGCAGGAATGTGAAAAACGGAATTATTCATCCATTTCCCTCCCCGCCATTGGGACAGGTTTGTGGCTTCTGGCTGTCAAGGCTAAATCCCAAGGCAGTCCCTTTGGTTTAGGTTTGGTGCTGAGTATTGATGCCATCAGTGCTGAGTCTGAGCCAGGGCTGGGACTGTTAATCCAGGAGCTGACAGTGACATCTCCCCAGGGCAGCCCCCAGGAGGAGGAGCAAAGCCTGGGGATGGTTTACATAAAAGAGGAAAAAATGAAGAAAAGAGAAGACAGTGTTGGGATATTAGAGAGACCGAAAGAAAAGAAAGAGAGAGAATAAAAAGAAAGGAAAGGAAGAAAATGAAAAGGAAGGCCATCCCTTGCTCTCTTTCATGGGTTCCTTCCTTTTTCCCCCACTTCCCTGCATCGTCTACATTATTTAACTTTCTCTGCTGTCCCCTCTGCATGGAGAACTCTGGTGCGTCAACTTCCACATCACCCCAGCTGACTCCCAGATGAGCGTTTCCAGCCTTCCGCTCAGTAGCTGGCATGTCAGTGGGCCTAAGGGCGTCTCTATGTAAAAGTTTTCCATCATCGGAACATGGTGGGTCATCTACTCAAATCTCTACTTTCCTGTTTTGGACCTTTTCCTCTTTGAGGTTCTCATTATCTTCAAACCCTATAATGATCAAGTGAGTCTTCTCTAAGGATGGCCTTAGAGAAGGCATTAGAGGTGGTGCTTCTCGAGCTATTTCCCCAGGAATCAGTCATGAGCACTGATTAGGAATTCCTGCTTGGTCTCCCTTACTAGAGCTGGTCAGAGGAGGCTGCACTCTCAGGCCTGAAATCAGTGGGACTTCCCTTCCAGGTGGGAAAACACTCAGCATTGGATCTGTCATTCTGTTGCTCAGGAATCTAAGTTTGAATGTCTTCGGCTGACATTCTAGGCTCTCCAAAAATGTAGCCTCACTAAACTTAACCATTCTTGTCACTTTCTGGCATTCTGATCCTCTGACCCATGTCTTGCTTTCTGTAATTCTGTGCCCTTCCTCAGAATGTTTCAAGATTGAATTCTATGCCCACTTCTTTCCTATATCCAAAAGTATAATTTTTGATTCCTTTATGTTTCATTCCCCTATGGGAGCATCTATTCCTAGAAAATTAATCAACATTTTATCTGTTTATCTACTTATCAGCAATCTATGTATCTACTTATGTTTTATGGACACCCATAACTGATTCCCTGGTCTATCTCCATCTGCTTTTTTGTTTGAGCTCTGTCTTGTGTTTCCACCTTCCGTTGATCTGGGCCAAGAAAGCAGACAGGCTATAGGTCTGACTTCCCAAGGAAATCCCTAGAAGAAACAGGGAAAGGAGGCAGTGTCAGTTTGTATAAATATGTACACATTGGAATATTTATGGGTTACTGTAATCCTCTTCTTTGTTGCGCTGACATGGTTGCATCGCTGGTCTGTGCAATTAAGTCTTTATTGGGACCTGCGCTGGTCCCAAAACTAACAGATGGGGAAGCTTTCTCCCCTAGTGGTGGTTATAAGTTCACTTGGGGCTGTGTTCAAGGCAGCTTCTGGCAGTCAAAGGATGCATTCTCTGTGCCCATTCTCTTATGCTGACCTGCATAAGGGGAGAGGTCAGCAATGCCTGCCAGCACCTCAAGCTCAATGCAGACTCCAAACTCCTATTCACCATCTTCTCCCCAAACTGCTCTTCCTCTTCCATCCCCAGCCCTGTGAAAAACATCACCTTTTCTTTGATCGTACCATCTTTATCACTCCTGTCTTCATTAGCCTAGCAGTTAATCAGCTGAATGCTTACTGAGCGCCCACATGTGCCAGGCACCACTTAAGTCATTGGGGATAGAAAGATGAGAGAGAAAAGGGTCCCGTGCACAAGGAGCACCCAATGTAAAAGGCACGTAAACAGAAACTGACCCATGATATAGTACGTCTGTGGCAAAAGGGGGAGAGGGAAGGGTCACGGATAAGCCCAGGTGGCCCCTAGGTCTTATTGACATGACTTCCTGAATAGCTCCTCAATCCCTGCTCTTCCTTCTGGATTTTTCCCTCCTCTTCATTCTCTCTTTCTTCAGCTTTTGTCTTTTGCCTAAACTGTTGTTATTGTAACCTCCTAACTAGACCTGGGTTCCCTGCTCCAGTGTCTCCTCCACACCCCTCCAGGTTTATTTTTCTCAAAAATGAATCTGCTCCCCTGCACATGCCAGGTTGAACATCCATACCCATTATACAGTTCCAGCTGGTGTAGCCTTTCCTTAACTTTCTAGACTCCACCTATAGAACACCTGTTCAGCCATACATATCATATTCTCTGTGTGTTAACAAATGCCTAGCTGAGTGTCTAGCCTGTGATGGGATATGGTAGATGTTTACTGAGAGTGAACAAATATATACTTATGAATGATTGTGTTTAGAAATAGAAAAGTAGTAAAGTAGATAGAGAATTCCATCTAGGAACATTATGAGGAATGGTATGGAATCACAGAAAGCAAGATATGGGTCAGAGTGTCAGAAAAATGCCCAGAAAATGACAAGGATGGTCATTTTCATCCAAATTATTCACTTCCAAATATCATGGGAAAACCACAGTTTTTCACAGGAGAACATCTGTCTTTCCCTGATCTAATAAAAGAAACTGAACAAATCCTCTGGGTTAATTTTATTGGGGTTTAATTGTCTGCCCAGCCAAGGCAGAGATCTGCTTTTTTCTACATTAGTGGTCCATCTGACCAGCTGGCCAGGGGACTTTTACATTGCCCATCCTGTGACTTTGCCAGCTGCCATTCTCTTGGGAGTGTTTCCGTGGCTAAAAGGGACTTTCTATGATCTCACCTAGGCAGTGGCTTCCACAGCTTGAGGCACAGGATATGGAGCATGCTGCAAACAGGAAAGGATCTGCTCAGGGTGGCTACCTGCATCCCTGCTGGTCAGCTAAAACCTCACAGCATATGGGAGGAGAGGCCCCTGGATGCTCATGGAGATCTCATGTGGCATAAATTAACAGATTATAACAAGTAACATATGGTTCCAGGGATCTTACAAAATTAGCTTAGTTTTAATCAGCTTCCCAAAGATATCTGGAAGAATAGGGATACACACATAAAATCAAGTGATGACTGAGCCCCCAAATGTTTTCTCTTTAAAGAGCATGTTATTTCAACGTATGTTAGCATCTTCTGCTTTGTATGGATTTTTGGAAGACCCTAGTGAGCCAAGAAGGAAAGTTACCTGGGTGTGTAACAGGAAGCAGAAGAAGGCAGCAAGCTGGGAGCGGCTGGGTAAAACACACGTGGTCGTCAGACACCCGATGCCAGGGTGCTGGGTCCTTTGTTCATGGCTGGGATGTTGGCTTTCTGACATCCTGGAACAGAAACTCCCCAGTGCATGTAGTACTCAGAATGTTTGCTGATGTGTTGTTAGAGAACGTCACTGTGATGAAAGAACTGGGGAATGGGCATTTATTCCATGAGCACCTAATTTATTCCTCAGCCTTTTCTAGTTGGGTCTTTTGTTTTTCTTCAGTCATTTTTTTAATTTGCTTTTCCAGGAAGTGCCAAACAAGACCCAGATAAGGTTGCTGAAGCCATACTGGATGCCATTGAAGACTTTATCCAGAAAGGAGCAGCCCAGTCTGTGAAAAAAGTTAAAGTTGTTATCTTTCAGCCTCAAATGCTAAATGCGTTTTATGCCAGCATGAAAAAAAGAGAAGGGTCTCAGGCTGCTCCTCAACAGTCTATGTTCTCTAGACTTTCATGTGAGTTATTCATTTTTATGAAATCTATGTTCCTCATTTTCCTAACATTTGTGTCACACAGGAAATATGAAACCTTCTTTTTCTCTTTAGCCTTATTGAGCTTTTCAATCCTAATATCGATGTCATATGGGAAATATCTAATCTTCCTTTTCTCTTTAGCCCTTTTGGGTTTTTCAAGGCAATCTCCCAAAAAAAAGACTCCTTTGGTTTTGGAAGTGAAAACAGAATCAGCAGTTTTTCAGGTGTGTGGTGAAAATACAAACTGTGTGGAAAGCACTCTCCGCTGGATACAGGACCTGATTGAAAAGGAACAGTTGCCTTATATCAGTGAAGATGAGTGCATCAGAGACTTCGATGAAAAGGAATTTCAGAAACTGAATGAGCTGCAGAAGAAGTTAGATATTACCATTTCCCTGGACCACAAGAAACCTTTGATTAAGGTCGTAGGGATTTACAGAGATGTGATACAGGCTCGAGATGAGATTGAGAAAATGATCAAGAGAGTTCGACTGGACAAAGAACAGGAGTCCCGGGCAGATTGTATTAGTGAATTTATAGAATGGCAATATAATGACAATGACACTTTTCATCGTTTTGACAAAATGACCAACCTGCAATTGGAGGATGCAAAGAGAGCAAAGAGACAAACAATTGTCGTCACAATTAAGAATAAGAGCTGCACAGTGAACTTTGACACATACACTGCCACAGATGCAAGTGGAGACACTTTTTCAATTCAGCGCCTGACAAAATCTGAAGGTAAGTTAAACTTTCCTACCTGTCATCTGTTATTTCACACCTACTATGTGGTTAACTATTATTTTGTACAAACACCCACATTTTAAATAGAAAAAAAATCCAATTAATGCTAATGGAACAACCAGAAAACATGGTCTCTGAGCTTAAAGAGCTTGCCTTATAGCTGGGAAAACACATCATGGACACACCCCAACAACCTGAGGACAACCAACTTAATGGTAACAATAGCCAAACCTTGCATATGTTTCCCTTTTTATAGTTTTCTAGCTTCCCAGTAAACTAGCTTCTACTATTAGTAGCTTCCCAGAACTAGTTCAGCTGGTGGGGGTGGGTGTGGTAATGGCTGCATCAGTCAAGAGAAGGAAAACCACAGGCTTAATAGAGAAGAAAGCCCAAGGTTTTCTAGAACAAAGGGGCAAAGGGTAGAAAACTGAGAAGATAGCCTGGTCAGTGAGCAGTCTCTGTGTCTGTAACTGATAAGACAGGGAGGGTTGGGAGTCTGTTGGAACTTCTCCCAGACATGACCTGTGCCCTGAGCAGAAGGTTCCTTGACACGCAGAGCAGGAAGCAGGCTTGGGATTCTCTAGGGATCTGCTCCCCAAGAAGGGAATGACTGTCTTGTGTAGACAGCCATGCCTACCTTCAAACCACAAGTCCCTATTGAGAATTAATTGGCCTTGGTATACTACATTCCTCTCTTGTGAGATCAGTGTGAACGAATTCCTTAGCCCAGGAGCCCTGGGGAAATGAGGAATAGTGCCTAGTATTCTGCTTAGCACAAGAGGCGACAGTCTGTCACACTGCAAAACCTACCACCCAACCACCTCACAAGGACTCTGTGAAGAAGAATGAAAAAGTAGATGTGGAGTACCTTGCTGTGTTGATGGGGTGGAGTCCTGGCAAAAACCCAGTATGAGCAGAACAGTGGCAAATATTGAAAACACTGTCAGGAAATGATTTATTGTTAAACCATGACAGATTAGAGACTGAACAGAAAATACAGACATGTTCTGCTGCACCAACAGTTCTCAAATCTTAGCATGGTCATAACTTAAGATACACACAGTCTCTCCCCTCCCCCATCCTGAGAGATCTTTACCCAGTAGTTCAGGGCTTTTATTTTTTAATGTATAAGAATTCCAGTTGGTTCTGATGTAGGTTGTCTGTTGTAAAGACTTAAAGATTCTGCTAAAAAGATAAGGAAGTTCTTTTGTCTCTCTTTGTCACTCTGCATAGAGTGCCCTGGCATCATAGCTCACAGCAACCTAAAATTCCTGGGCTTGAGCAATCCTTTTGCCTCAGCCTCTTGAGTTGCTGGGACTACAGGTGCCCACCATAATGCTCTGCTAGTTTTTCTATTTTTAGTAGAGATGGGGCTCTCACTCTTGCTCAGGCTGATCTTGAACTCTTTTTTTTTAAAATTGTTTTTTATTAAATCATAACTTTGTACATTGATGCATTTATGGGGTTCAGGGTTGATCTTCAGGGTTGATCCCTCTTAGCTCAAGGGATCCACTCACCTTGAGTGCTAGGATTACAGGTGTGAGTCACCACACCCAGCCAAGATAAGGAAATTGAGCACTTAGAATTAGGAGATTAAAAACAACACAAATGATATTCACTTTTTCAACACATTTACTGGGAATGTGTGAGGAGGTCCTTAAAATCATCTCCTTTGCAGTTGAAATCCCTGCACACTGGAGTGATATGAAGCAGAAGAACTTGTGTGTGGTAGAGCTACAACCTACCCATCCAGAATATGTCAATGTGGCAAGCAAGTTCAATCAAACCTGCTCAAACTTCAAAATAGAGAAGGTAAGCCTTCTGCTAAAATGGAGCTTCTAAAAAGTGGAAGTCAGTGATGTCATGGTCCTATGTAAATACATTTTCATTCACTTCCTTTCAACATTTTTTAAAATCCAGCACTGGGATTTTCTGGTAATTAAAGTTTAGATTCTAGATTCTACTGATGTGATCATAGTGAAGGAAACATTATGATTCTTGTGTCTATTAGTACAGTAGTAGGTTGCAGTATGATATTAGAATACTAAAGTCATGTTTGCTTTGTGAAGCAGGCTAATAAATATTCAAAGATAAGGCATCAAAGCAGGATTTGATAACTAGCACACCCCACGAAGAGCCATACAGAGGCTCCTCAGGTCAGGCCCATGTTTGTCTGCCTCTCTATTCACAGGTCGACAGTGCTTCCTTCAGAAATCTTACAGCCCTTCCTTGTTCGTCTCAATTATTTTGTTGTTTTCTTCCTCTTTTAAATATTATTGATGTTGTTTTTTGAAATTATGCTCGTTTTTTTTGCCATCTATGGCAATATTACTTAAATTCTTTTCTCACCTTTAATTTTCTTTTTGCTATCACTGATACCTGTTTTCTTCTCTAAATTGCTAATTTTAGCTTTATCCCCAGCTCTTATATGTTGGTTGTCCATCTCTGCACCTCATTACAGACTGTTTTACCCTTCTGGGATTCAGCTATTCAATTTTGATAGCTTCCAAATCGACATTACCAACTTGGATTTTTTTTTTTTTTTTTTTGAGACAAAGCCTCAAGCTATCCCCCTGGGTAGAGTGCCGTGGCTTCACAGCTCACAGCAACCTCCAACTCCTGGGCTCAAGCGAGTCTCCTGCCTCCGCCTCCCAAGTAGCTGGGACCACAGGCGCCCGCTACAACGCCCGGCTATTTTTTGGTTGCAGCCGTCATTGTTGTTTGGCGGGTCCGGGCTGGATTCAAACCTGTCACTCTAGGTGTATGTGGCTGGTGCCCGAGCCACTCGAGCCACAGGCGCCGAGCCACCAACTTGGATTTTTGACTCAAGTTCTAAAATATCCTCCAGTGGCCTAAAATTCTCCTCTTCAATATCTAACTACTAGACCAACTTCTCTAAAACCTAACTCATCATCTGTAAGTAATTCTCTTTCCCTCATTTCTCATCTCTCTTGTTGGTTCCACCACTTTGTGAGTAAAGCCAAAGGTCTTTGATCTGTAATAATGAGTCACTAGTTAAAACCTGCATTTTCTTTCTTTGTAATTTTTCTCCTACTGTCTATTTGCCTTTCCGCCACTGTTTATTCATGTAGTTAAGCACTTGATAATAATTCAAGAAAAATTTAAAGCATCCTAAAAAGATAAATACCATACCTTCAGATGAAATAGATGAAGAAAAAATGGATAAAGACAAAAGGAGGGTAGGGAAAATAAGGCAATACTAGTATTGCTAGTCCTCAAAAGTACATAACATGAGGTTATCAGTTTGTTTCTGAGCTTCCTAATGGACAAAGCAAAGAAATAAACATTCAGCTACAAGACTTACAATGTCCATAAATCAAAACCTAAATTTAATAAAGAGACTCATAGCTTGAATGAGTCAGTCAGTCCTGAGACTGACTCCTAAGAGATTTGTCTTGTGGATCAAGTATTGGAGAACATCGTAACATCCCCCTCATAATAAATTCAATATCAAATTTTATGCCAGAGCTTTAAAAAATATGGTCCTTAATATAAAGTGGCTGAACAGAATGGATGCCTCATGGAATTATGAGGCACTGAGTAATGTGATACAAGGACATAGCTCTTTGATGTTCTAGTTCTGACATACCAATTAAGTTTCATTCCAAATACCAATACAGGTAATTGGTAGTGGCTGGCTGGCACATTGTGATCAGATGCCAAGTTCGGGTTGTGCAGGAATGAATGTCCCAGTTGAACAGCAGTGTCTGCAGTGGGCCCTTTGGAGGCCTGCTGTGTGTTGGCAGACTGTGGCTAAGCAAAAGATTTCAACTTTTTTTTTTTTACAGTGGCACATGTTTTTCAGTAAGATCTTATGTGAAATCTCAGTGTGTGAACCAGGTAAAAGCAGAGATTCCTAGAAGTGTGAAAATACCAACGTGAAAAATGGGTATTTTGTCATCCTCCCTGACTATTGTGTCTTATGATTAAGATTTTTAACCTGTAGCTCAAGAGGCTAAGGCGCCAGCCACATACACCAGAGCTGGCAGGTTCGAATCCAGCCCAGGCCTGCCAAACAACATGACAACTATAACCAAAAAGTAGCTGGGCACTGTGGCAGGCGCCTGTAGTCCCAGCTACTTGGGAGGCTGAGGCAAGAGAATCGCTTAAGCCCAGGAGGTGGAGGTTGCTGTGAGCTGTGATGCCATAGCACTCTACCCAGGGTGACAACTTGAGGCTCTGTCTCAATAAATAAAATAAAATAAAATAAAATATATATATATATATAAAGACTTTTAACATCTATAAACTTTTCCCTTAGATTCAACAAATTTGCCTCATTTACTCTTTCTCCTTCTCAGTTTTTGCTAAAGCATTTCAAAGCAAATTGTAGATATCATGACACCCCTAAATATTTTAGTACATATCTCCTAAGAATAAAGACATTCTCTGCCACTAGCACATGTAAGAAAATTCACATGCATTTAATAATATCTAATATAAAGTCCATATTTAAATTTTCTAAGTTGTTCAAAAAAATCTTTCTTATAACTCTCCCTCTTCCTAATCTGGGTTCACAAACTATATTTGATTATTGTGTCTCCTGTGTCTCTTCCAATATAGAATACTACTACTTACTGCATTTAAAAAAATTATTTTCATTTATTGATTTTTTAATTTCAAGTTAATGTGAGGATACAAACAACTAGGTTAATGTTTGCATTTGTTAGGTAGAGTCCCTCTTGGAGTTGTGTCCCACACACCAAAAGGTGTGCCATATACCCTTACATTGTGCCCACTGAGAGCACACAAATCCCCACTCCCACCTCCCCCTCCTTCATTCCCGTCCCCCTAACTTGAGTTTAGTTTTCCTCTTATGTGGGCATGTATTAGATCATCTACTGGCTTCATATTAATAATGAGTACATTGGATACTTGCTTTTCCATTCTTGTGATACTTCAACACCATCCATTAATACAAAAGATGTAAAGTCACCATCTTTTTATGGCTGACTAGTATTCCATGGTGTGTGTGTGTATGTATCACAGTTTATTAATCCATTCCTGGATTGATGAGCATTCCAAGGTAGTTTCCCCATCTTGACAATTATAAATTGAGCTGTGATAAACAATCTAGTGCAGATGTCCTAATGATAAAATGATTTTTTTTTCTTCTGGGTAGATACCTATTAGTGTGTGGGATCAAACGGGAGGTCTAATTTGAGTACTTTGAGGATTTTCCATATTCTTTCCAAAGAGGGTGTATTAGTTTGCAGTCCATTTAACAGTGTAAAAGTGTTCCCCTCTCTCCACATCTGCACCAGTATCTGCAACTTTGGGACTTTGTGATGTGGGCTGTTCACACTGGGATTAACTGGTATTTCAGGGTGGTTTTGATTTGCATTTTTGTGATGAGTAGGGATGATGAGTGTTTTTTCATATGTTTGTTAGCCATTTATCTGTCTTTTTTTTTTTTCATTTGTCTGTCTTACTCAGAGGAGGTTCTGTTCATGTCTCTTGTCCAGTGAAAGATGAGATTGGTAGATCTTTTTTTTTTGTTAATTAATTTGAGTTCTCTGTAGATTCTAGTTATCAAGCCTTTGTCAAATTTGTAACAAGCAAATATCTTTTCCCATTCTGAAGGTTGTCTATTTGCTTTGGTTGTTGTCTCCTTAGCTGTGCAGAAGCTTTTCAGTTTAATTAAGTCCCATTTGTTTATTTTTATTGTTGTTGCGATTGCCACGGAAGTCTTCTTCATAAAATCTTTCCCAGGGCCAACATCCTGAAGAGTTTTTCCCATACTTTCTTCTAGGATTTTTATCATTTCATGTCTTAGATTTAAATCTTTTATCCATCTTGAATCAATTTTTGTAAGTGGTGAAGGGTGCGGGTCCAGTTTCAGTCTTTTATATGTGGTTATCCATTTCTGCCAGCACCATTTATTGAATAGAGATTCTTTTCCCTAGTGTATGGTTTTGTTTTGTTTATCAAAGATTAGATGGCAATAAGAGACTGGTTTCCATCTCTTGGTTTTCTATTATGTTTCATATGTTTATGTTTTCTCTATTTTTGTGTCAATACCATGCTGTTTCGATCACTGTGAACTTGTAATATAACCTAAAGTCTGGTAGAGTGATGCCTCTGGCTTTGTTTTTATTACTAAGAATTTCCTTGGCTATATGGATTTTTTTCCTGGTTACATACAAAACAAAGGACTTTTTCTTTTCCAGTTCTGCAAAGTATGATGTTGGTATTTTAATGGGGATTGCATTGAATCTGTAGATTGCTTTGGGTTGAATAGACAGCCAGGAGCATGGTATGTTTTTCCATTTGTTAATGTCTTCTGCTGTTTGTTTTCTTAGGGTTTTATAATTCTCTATGTAGAGGTCTTTCACTTCTTTTGTTAAGTAAATTCCTGGGTATTTCATTTTCTTTGAAGCTACTGTGAAGAGAATTGTGTCTTTGATTTGTTTCTCAACTTGGCTGTTATTTTAGAAGTGATCTAAAAAACTATTTTTCATGACATAAATTTTTTAAAGAATTAAACCAATTGTGCTATAAAATGTCTCACATTCTGAATCTGTCATGCCTTGATTTTTTGGAAAGAATCACCCAGTTTTCTTACAGATTATGGACTTGTCTGATTCTTTATAGTATAATTTATTTCTCTATTCTCTTTATTTCTGGTAAACTGGGAGTTAGGTTGAACGATTTCTGTAAATTCATATAAATATTTTTTGCAAGACTACATAATAGGTGACACATCACATCAGGAGCCCTACATGGTAAGTTTGTCCTACTGTTAATAATGTTGTTTGGTCACTAGTTCAGGTGGTAACCACCATATCTCTCCAGTGGAATCAGTGGATAATGTGTGGGATGATTCATTATCACTGTATGAGTATCCTGTTCCCTAGTAGCCTTTTACTAATTTTAACATCCGTTGATGGTCCTTGCCTGAATATATTATTACACTTGAGGTTGCAAGATGCAGATTTTCTAATATTGTCTAGCAATTTTTGTGTAAATTTTCTTCCTGCCCGCTTTTTTAAAAATTCAGTATGTTATATTTAATTACAAATATAGTAATTACAAATATAGTAGTTGTGGCTACATATGTCACAACTTTCTTTGTTCCGTGTCTGGAATTCGACATTTCTCAAAGAATCCTTGATTTATTTTAGTGGGGATTTGTTGTAAGAAACCAAAAGTTATGTGCTGAGTGTGCTCACTGCTACTGAGGTGTTGTTGCTTGTAGCATCTTTTCTGGCTAAACCTATGAAAACCATGAACCCATATTTATGTTTTCAATTAAAATTTAATGTTTTTTGTTAATATATTTATGTCTCATTTTCTGTATGTATAATAGAAATTTGGGTTAATAACAGTACCTGTTAGCTTGTTTTATCCTATAGTCTACATAAAATTGTGTCAAAGTTATGATACTGAAATTGTTATTAGCAATATTAAAATAGCTATGTCTTGGTGTGTGACACACCTTTTGGGGGCAAGACACAATTGTAAGAGGGATTTTACCTAACAAATGCAATCACTGTAACCTGGTTTCTTGTACTCTAAATGAATCCCCAACAATAAAAAAATAAATAAAATAGCTATGCCAGCTTTCTTTTGGTTAGTAGTATTTACAGTGTATCTTTTTCCATACTCTTCTTTTATACTTTTAATAAGTGATTTAAGATGTGTCTCTTGGTAGCAGCATATACTTAAATTTTTGTTTTTCTTCATCCTGTCTGACAATATTTATTTTTAAACTAGATAATCTGTTTACTGTATTTACTGATGTATTTGGGTTTAAATATACTGCATTCATTTTTCTTTTCTTTTCTTTTCTTTCTTTTTTTTCTGACAGAGTCTCACTATGTCACCCTCGGTAGAGTGCCATGGTGTCACAGCTCACAGCAACCTCAAACTCCTGGGCTAAAGCAATTTTCTTGCCTCAGCCTCCCAAGTAGCTGGGACTACAGGTGCCTGCCACAACACCTGGCTATTTTTTGGGTGTAGTTGTCATTGTTGTTTGGCAGGCCCAGGCTGGATTCAAACCCACCAGCTCTGGTGTATGTGGCTGGCACCCTAGCCACTGAGCCATCATTTTTGTTTTCCATTTATCGCATATCATGTATTTATCATGTATTCTTTGTTCTTTCTCTTTTTCTGCATTCCTCTGCATTAAATATTTCTGTTATTCCAGTTTTCTCTTAATAGAATGTTGGTCATATATTCTATTACAATTCTTTCACTGCTAACCCTATAGATTATAACCATATATCCTTGACTTATTAGACTCTAATGTAAATTAGTTTATTTATAATTTCCCAGATGATACAATGAGTTTTGGTCAATTTAATCCCCTTTATCCCTCTTAATTATTGTGTTACTTTTAGCATGTATTTTAATTCTATATATATTTGAAACACTATAAAATATTTTATTTATACAGTATTTATATTTGCACTTTCCTCCCACAGTTCTTTAATCTTTCCTGTATTTCTAGGCTTCTATTTGGGTTCATTTTCCATCTGGATTTAGCATTTCTTTTAATGTAAATCTGGTAATGAAAAATGCTCTTAGTTTTTGTATAAAAATGTCTTATTTCATTTTCATTCTTTGGAGAGTATTTTTGCTGAGCATAGAATTCTGCATTGATAGTTACTTTTCTTTAAGTGCTTTGAAGAAGTTATTCCATTTTCTTCTGACTTTAGTGTTTCATGCTATATTTCCCTTCTCTCTGGAATCTTAGTTGATCAAATCCTTGTTGCCTTCAAATAAACTTTTTTCTCCTCTGGCTCGTTCTAGTATTTGTCAGTAAGAGATTGGTCTGATGCAAGTAATCTGCCCTAGCCAGAAATAGTAAGCCAATAAGCCCACTAAATAAAGTCTAAGATTTATTTGTAATGTTTTTGACTTTAGAACTTATCCCATGAGATATATAGACTCAGATTACTGTGTTTAAAAGTTACTTAAAATAATTCTTTTCTTTGAGTGGTTATTGAATTGTAAAAGGGTAAGAAAAAATCTTTTTACATTTCAGAATTCAAAGACTGAGAAATTCAGAGTTATCTCAAACTCTAAGAAAAAATTTTGAAGGCTTTAAAAAAAATCAGTAAAATAAACAAAATTTAACATAACTGGAAACAAAATGAACATAAGCATTTTGAAGATTAGACACTCATCTATAGGCACAGAAAACGAAGGGAAAATAATTTTAAAATCATAAACCAGATCAACAAAATATATCATGCTGAGACTTTGATCTGGAGGGAAACTGTATCTTAAAAATAGAAAACCCAAAACTAGGGGGAAAAAACCCCAGCTGAATGCAGGCATTAGGCCTGCCAGTTCTCTGGGATAGTAAAAGAGGTCAACAACTGGAATCTTAACTTGTGTCTTTCCACAAGGGACCCTTGCCACCTCTACCCACCCCTTCCTTCTCCCACGAAATCTTTATCAAAGTGCCACTACTTAGCAATTAGGTAAGTTTAGAAGCTGATCTGCAATCCAGGACCCAGAAGGTTTACACCCAATGCTAGAGACCACTGCCCAAGGAGTATCATCAAAGCATGGCCATTTTGGTTTATAGACAGATCCCCTCCCATCAGGATTCACACTTTACTCTGCCAACTGGACGAGAGATTAATTTTCATTAATTCACTTCTTGTGTAGGCACTATTGCTTCTCCCACTTTTAGAATATAACTAGGTCAACCAGTGTTTTAGAAGGCCTGAGGCAATAAGAAGCCAAATGATGACGGGAGTTAGATAGCAATAGGAGCAGTTATTAGAGTGTGCCGTCACAATCAGGAGTTGCAGAGGCTGGGTTAGAGTTTATATAACAAGTACTTAAGATCCTAAATGATGTTTGCTGTCATGCAGTGCATAAAAAATGTGAAAAATTAAGCCAACATTCTTACCATTGTCTACTTTCATGAAACATTCTATCTAAAAAGATTCTGAATGTAGAAAGATGCCATCTGCCATTGAACTTGCTGTTTAGTGAACATAGTGATCATTTCATTTGCTGTATTTTAGAAAGTACTCTTGGCATTGACCAAATTTTTGTTTTTATTAATTTCAGATTGAGAGGATCCAGAATCCAGATCTCTGGAATAGCTACCAGGCAAAGAAAAAAGTCATGGATGCCAAGAATGGCCAGACAATAAATGAGAAGCAACTCTTCCATGGGACAGAGGCAACCTCAGTGCCACAAGTGAATGGAAATGGCTTTAACCGCAGCTATGCTGGAAAGAATGGTAAGGAAGCAAGAATGGTAAGGGAGGGCGTGATGTGGCTGCTCTGAAGGAGGCATCGTCTTGCTAGGGACGGTATGGGTTCACCATGATCCCCCACAGTTGATGACCATGTTTCAGGGTAAGATTCACTATATTTCATCCCAGGGGAAACCGACAAACCTTGTCAAGTGGAAAAATTGATGATTAAAAATGGAAAGCACGTGCCAAAAATGTTAAAAGAGGCTTTGGAGAGAACCGAATGTTATTTTAACATTATTTGACATATTGGGGCAACATGTCCAGTTATACCCTAAGTTGGAATTCTTCATCATGGTTTGTTTTTCTTTTCGCAGCTGTGGCATATGGAAAAGGAACCTATTTTGCTGTCAATGCCAGTTATTCTGCCAATGATGCATACTCCAGACCAGACGCAAATGGGAAAAAGTATATGTATTATGTGCGAGTACTTACTGGAGTTTACACAGTTGGAAATCACACACTAATTGTGCCTCCTTCAAAGAACTCCCAAAATCCAACTGATCTGTATGACACTGTCACAGACAATACGCAAAATCCAACTTTATTTGTGGTATTTTATGACTACCAAGCTTACCCAGAGTACCTCATTACTTTTAGACGATAACATTTGGGGATCTTTCCCCCAAACCATTATTCATCTTTACATATTTAGTAGTAAAACAATTCTTTATTCCCCCTTCTGAATGGCTTTTTTTTAGACTAAAGGATCCTTATCTCTGAAATCACTTTATTCGCTTTTCTTTTTTTTCTCTATTTTCTTTCTTTCTTTTTTTTTGAGACAGACCCTTAAGCACTACCCCTTGGGTAGAGTGTATGGCATTATAGCTCACAGCAACCTCCAACTCTTGGGCTTAAGCAATTCTCTTGCCTCAGCCTCCCAAGTAGCTGGGACTACAGGCACCTGCCACAAAGCCTGGCCACTTTTTGGTTGCAGTTGTCATTGTTGTTTGGTGGGCCCAGGCTGGATTTGAACCCGCCAGCTCAGGTGTATGTGGCCACTTGAGCTACAGGTGGTGTATGTAGCCACTTGAGCTACAGGTGCTGAGCCTCTTTTCTCTTTTTTTCTCCATTATTTTTTTTCATGGAAATAAAACTTTATTGAGAGCAAAGAAATGTGCGATTTGAATCAGATGATGTAGTTTCAGGAAGAAAATAACAATCTTATGGACAGATGGCATAGCCATGTCAATCTAGCGGCCAGTGAAGGACACAGGTGGTATGACGTTGGGATGCCATAGTCCTTTGGGGAGCACAATATTACTAAGTGAGAAGGGCTGCCATCTTCCTTGAGGTACAGGGATGGTATCTCAGTCATATTTTTCCCTTGGGCTTAGGTCTGTCCCTGATGTACAATAGATATTCCATAAGTTTTTGATAAACCAATTAAGAATGAAAAGGCCTAATCAGACTCCTCCCTGGAACCATCCTTGACTTACTGTCATTTTCCTCAGATTGAACAGATTCCATGACAGGGAACTTCACCCTTCACAAATTAGCCCATGACATGTGGGAAAGAGCCAGGGATCTGGGATTGCAGTACACTTCTGCCCTACACACTCTAGGGGCTATGACTTTGCTGTTTGGGTTAATTGTGTCCCATGGAGTTGTGTAGCATAGCAGCCCTGGCTCCAATTGCCAGAAAGTCCTTTTAAATGTTGAACCAAAATCTTTATGTAACTTTGTATAACTTCTGCTAACTGGTCTTCATTCTGCTCAGTGAAAATAATAGGATAATGCCTGCTACATCTTCAGTGTGAAGCCCTTCTATTGTCCTGAGATTAAAGGAACTCCAAGATTATTAAATAGCATATTTTCCTTGGCAGCCTAGCTTTTGATGATTTTAAGGGTTTATGTATATGTAAAACAAAGGAATTATTAATAAACAGTCGTATCGTTACTTTGTTAACCTAGTATCTTTTGGATGGTGAAGTTTTTCTTTATCAATTTACTCAAGCAAATTTCAGATTCACCCATCATTTGATGATCACTGATTATACCAGGTACTATAACAGTAGCTTTCACATGTATTATTTATTTTGTTTCTCCAACAACTCTGAAATAAAAATTAAATCCACATTTTAAGCTTGAGGAAACATGATCACAGTGCAAAACCCTTGCCTGAGGTCATCTAGGCAGGAACTATTGGAACAAGCAAGTAAATCCTGGTCCTTGTGGTCCCTGTGACATCAAGCCCTTTGTTCTTTTCACTACAGAACATGGCCTCTAGATTCATGTCACTGACTCAGAAACATCTCAGACAACTTGCGAAATATCTCCATCTTTCCTTGCCCCTCCATCCCCCTTTCTGGCTTTAGTTTCCCTTGTAGTCTCTTAATTTGAAGTTCTGTAGCCCAAGAGGCCAGAGTTGATTGCTAGTGCAGAGGCCTTGCAGATGGCACAGTTGAACACTAGGGGTCGCTGGGAGGCTAAAAATACTCCATTCCCGCCACTGGGAAGGACTGTACTTCACATGGAGGCTGAAAGGGGCCACAGTGTTACTTCATTAACATAGAGGCCTTAAGATTTTTTTTTTTATGGATTTGCAAACACTCCTTATTGCTTGGGAATGGATTCCTAGTTGCTGGCTTTCTAACTCATCATGGATAATGACTGTAAGAAATTGGAATTAAAAAAGAGAAATCTGCTTTCAATTTGGTTTTGATTTGGTTAATTCAGGGCAAGGCTGAATATCAGAGTGTACTACACTGAGGAATAAAGATCTAATCAGTAAACGTTACAGTTTTTGTCAATATGAGTATGTCAAATATGTCATTTTCCTCCTTGAACAAAATACTTGAAAATTGTCATTTGGTGGCAGACATTTTTATCCTAAGGGCATATAAAGGGGAGCTTAACGATAAACACAGGCTACTGCTGGTTAAAAACAGACAATGCTACAGCTAAACATTACAGCACGAAGGGATCTTTACAGAATTAATATTTGGTTGAAAATTACAGGAAGGGAAACAAGATAGTGGCTGAGTAAGAGCTTCTTTGCAACTAGGTGCAGTGAGCTTAGGGAGAGAAGAGTCCAGGCCTCTCTGGCTTAGGGGCTCTGCCCAGAAACATCCCTTTGGGGATGCATGGAGATAGCGAGAGACTTCTGGACTCCAGGAGGAGGACTTCTCCAGTGGAGAAGTGGCAAGTGATTGCATTCATTTGGTCTGAGACCCTGGCTACTGCAGCTGTAAATACAACAGCAGAGAGACTACAAACGGGACACCTTCCCTGTGGGCTGTTTTGCTTTTTTGGACTTGGGCACTCTGTTGAACTACCTTGGGAGAACTTGGGCAAGAGCACTGATGACTTTAAGCTCTGTCTAGGGCTGTCGCCCGCACACATTGTGGAAGAACTATCCCTGCAGGTTCCACCCTTAGGGTCAGAGAGAGGATTGGCTGGGAGACCTTGGGTGAGTGATTTAGTGACTAAGCAGCACCAAAGGCCAGGACTGAGATGCTGGGGAAGATGGGAGCTTTCAGTATTGCCAGGAGCAGGGCTGCCTTGTAGCCTTCGCTCTTGTGGGTATAGAGTGAGACTGGTCTTATCTGGCACACTGGACAAGCGGGCAGCCACTTGAGGAGAGAGCCCAGTGACAAGTGCTTTCCTGGGAAAGCTTCTGCTTAGCCAAGGGTAACAGTTTAAAGTGTCTTTTAAGTGGACTGAGGAGAGATTTAGGTGCTCAACCCTGTGGGGTTTGAGAAATCAGCAGAGGCCTCCAGTCAACATCTCATACAGCTGTATCAGCATTGTGATTAACATCTCATACTGCAGAATATCACCTGTTGCCCAGACAATATTCAGCAAGATACATATACTAAATTTTTTTTATTTCAACATTTGCCCTCTAGATTTTTTTTCTTCATTTTTCTAGTTCAAACAAAATTTTTCATTGTTGCCTTCTTTAATAATAAGAACTTCATTTTTGCTAGTGTTTCTGCCCCTATTATTTGTTTTTTTCTGCCAATTTTATTCCGTAAGATTTTCTGTTTATTTGTTTTGGTTTGATTTATAGTATTTTTGTCTTTCCTTTCTATTTGGTGGAGGTGAGGTACTGTGTCTGATCAGGCTGGCAAAGAGCTGTTGACTGCTAGGAAACCACCCAACCCAGCACCCCAGAGGTTGGGAGTTTTTAAGGTTGGATCAAAGTACCCTACTGTACACATTTATTAGTTGTGTCTCCCTCTTTCTGTGCCTCTCTTCTTTTTGTCAATATTACCTTTTACTCACCCCCTCTTCTTTCTCTTTCTGCTATTTTTAAAATCTTCTTTTCCTTCTTGCTCTTCAATCTTCTTATCCTTTTGATCCTGTACCCAAAGGACTCATTGAAACCTTAGGTCAGAGGCACAGTAACTTAAAGAGCAAGAGGAAATGAAAGGAAAATTAAGGCAAGGAAACAGATAAAGAAAATACTCATGAGGAAGAATAAGCAGAAAAATTCTGGCAACATGAAAAAGCAGTCCAGAGCAACCTTCCCAAGGGACTATGAGGTAGCTACTGCAGAAGATTCCACCTACAAAGAGATGTTAGAAATGACAGAAGGGTTATTTAAAATACAGATGATGAAAACAATGAAGGAAATTGCTGAGAAAGTGGAAAATAGCCAAAAGGAAATGCAAAAACAGAATCAAATAAGAGATGAACAATATGAAGAATATAGGAAGGATATAGCAGAATTGAAGGAATTGAAGCAGTCCATTAAGGAACTTAAAAATGCAATAGAAAGTATCAACAACAGATTGGAATTGAAGCAGTTCATTAGGGAACTTAAAAATGCAATAGAAAGTACCAACAACAGATTGGACCATGCAGAAGAAAGAATCTCAGAGGTAGAGGACAAAGCTCTTGAGATAGATAGTTAAAGAGGCAGAAAAGAAAAGAGAGAAAGCAGAACATTCACTGACAGAATTATGGGACTTTATGAAGCATTCAAACATACAAGTTATAGGTATCCCTGAAGGGGAAGAACGCCCCAGAGGAATGGGAACCATACTACAGAATATTATAAAAATTTCCCAAATATCACCAAAGATTCTGACACACTCCTTTTAGAGGGATATCAGACCTCAGGTTGCCTCAACTCTAATAGAGCTTCTCCAAGACATATTGTGATGAACCTGTCCAAAGCCAAGACAAAAGAAAAAATTCTTCAAGCTGCCAGGAATAAGCACCAACTGACTGACAGGGACAAATCCATCTGGGTAACTTCAGGCTTCTCTAATGAAACTTTTCAAGCCAGAAGACAATGGTCATCTACCTTTAATCTACTTACACAAAACAATTTCTAGCCCAGAATTATATATCCTGCTATGCTAAGCTTTAAAATTGATGGAGAAATCAAAAATTTACTGATATGCAAACATTTAGGAAATTTGCCACAAGACAGCTCTACAGCAAGTACGTCAACCTGTTCTACACACTGACCATCACAATGGATCAACAGCAAAGTAAGCACCCAGAAATTAAAGGACAGAACCCAGCTTCCATGATGATGCAAAAGATAAAACTAAGCAATGGATTTTCACAAAAGAACATGAATAGAACGCTACCACACTTATCAATTATCTCAATAAATGTTAATGGCATGAATTCCCCATTGAAGAGGTATAGATTGGCTGATTGGATTAAAAAACACAAATCATCCATCTGCTGTCTGCAAGAAACACGCCTAGCCTCAAAAGACAAATTAAAACTCAAGAGTTAAGTGTTGGAAGACATTTTTTCAGGCAAACGGAATTCAAAGAAAAAGGGGTTGCAATCTTATTTTCAGATACATGTGGATTTAAAGCAACTAAATTGAAAAAGACAAAAATGGACACTTTATATTGGTCAAGGGAAAAATACAACAAGAAGACATTTCAATTCTAAATATTTATGCACCCAACTTAAATGCTCCCAGATTCTTGAAACAGACCTTAATTATTCTGAGCAATATGATATCCTACTACACCATAATAACAGGGGACCTTAACACTCCTCTT
>NW_003852484.1:3064224-3066959 GCF_000181295.1 Otolemur garnettii | reverse complement strand
GACACAAAATAAACCTCAACAGAATCAAAAGAATTGAAATTTTACCTTGTATCTTCTCAGACCACAAGGCATTAAAGGTGGAACTCAACTCCAGTAAAAATGTTCAACCCCACACAAAGGCATGGAAATTAAACAACCTTATGCTGAATGAGAGCTGGGTGCAGGAAGAGATACAAGAGGAAATCATTAACTTCTTTGAGCATAACAACAATCAAGACACAAGCTACCAAAACCTGTGGATATAGCAAAAGCAGTCCTGAGAGGAAAATTTATGGCTTTAGATGCCTACATCCAAAAAACAGAAAGAAAGCACATCAACACACTCACAAGCCATTGTATGGAATTGGAAAAAGTAGAACAATCTAAACCAAAATCCACCAGAAGAATAGAAATACCCAAAATTAAATCAGAGATTAATGAAATTGAAAACAAAAGAATCATTCAGAAAATTAATGAAACAAGGAGTTGATTTCTTGAAAAAATAAATAAAATAGATAAACCTTTGGCCAGACTAAGTACAAATACAAAAGTAAAATCTCTAGTAATCTCAATCAGATATGATAAGGAGGAAATAACAACAGATGCCACAGAGATACAAGAGATTATCTCTGAATACTACAAGATACTCTATGCCCAGAAATTTGACAATATGAAGGAAATGGATCAATATTTGGAATCACACCCTCTCCCCAGACTTAGCCAGGAAGAAACAGATCTCCTGAACAGACCAATTTCAAGCTTTAAGATCAAAGAAACAATAAAAAACCTCCCAACAAAAAAATGCCCTCGTCCAGATAGCTTCACACCAGAATTCTATCAAACCTTCAAAGAAGAGCTTATTCTTATACTGCAAAAATTATTCCAAAAAATTGAGAAGGAAGGAATCTTCTTCAACAGGTTCTAGAAGCAAATATCACTCTGATACCAAAACCAGGAAAAGACCCAACTAAAAAGGAGGACTTCAGACCAATTTCACTAATGAACATAGATGCAAAAATTCTCAACAAAATCCTAGCCAATAGATTACAGCTTATCATCAAAAAAGTCATATATCATGATCAAGTAGGTTTCATCCCAGGGATGAAGCGTACTCAAGTCCATAAATGTTATTCACCATATCAACAGAAGCAAAAACAAAGATGACATGATACTCCCAATATATGCAGAAAAACCATTTGATAAAATCCAGCATCCTTTTCTAATTAGAACACTGAAGAGTATAGGCATAGGTGGCACATTTGTGAAACTGATCGAAGCTATCTATGACAAACCCACAGCTAATATTTTACTGAATGGAGTAAAACTGAAAGCTTTGCCTCTCCGAACTGGAGCCAGACAAAGTTGTCCTCTGTCACCATTACTAGTCAACATAGTGCTGGAAGTTCTAGCCAATACAGTTAGGGAAAACAAAGAAATAAAGGGCATCCAAATGGGAGCAGAGGAGGTCAAACTCTCCCCCTTTGCTGACAATATGATCTTATACTTAGAGAACCCCAAAGACTCAACTACAAGATTCCTGGAAGTCATCAAAAAATACAGTGATGTCTCAGGATATAATATCAATGTCCACAAGTCAGTAGCCTTTGAATACACCAATAAAAGCCAAGATAAGAGGCTAATTAAGGACACAACTCCTTTCACCATAGCTTCAAGGAAAATGAAATACCTAGGAATATACCTAACAAAAGAGGTGAAGGACCTCTATATAGAAAATTATGAAACCCTAATAGGGGTTCCTAATAGGAAATAGCAGAGGATATTAACAAATGGAGGAACATAACATGCTCATGTCTGGGAAGAATCAACATTGTTAGATTCCCAAAGCAATCTACCATTCAATATTTATTCATTTTTCAATCTACCCTATTAAAATACCGGCATCGTACTTTCAAGACTTGGAACACACATTTCTTCATTTTGTATGGAACCAGAAAAAACCCCATATAGCTAAGGCAATTCTCCATAACAAAAACAAATCTGGGGCATTAGCATACCAGACTTTAGCATAGTGGTCAAAACAGCATAGTACTGGCACAAAAATAGAGACATAGACAATTGGAATTGAACAGAAAACCAGGAAATGAAACTAACATCTTATAGCCATCTAATCTTTGATAAACCAAACAAGAACATACATTGGGGGAAAGAATCCCTATTCAGTAAATGGTGCTGGGAGAACTGGATATCCACACGTAGAAGACTGAAACTGGACCTGCACCTTTCTCCACTCACAAAAATTGATTCAAGATGGATAAAAGACCTTAATCTAAGGCATGAAATGATAAAAATCCTCAAAGAAAGTATGAGGAAAACAGTGGAAGCTATTGACCAGGGGAAAGACTTTATGAGGAAGACCTCAATGGCAATCACAACAACAAAAATAAACAAATGGGACTTAATGAAACTGAAACCTTCTGTTCAGCTAAGGCAGGTGTCCTGAAACTACTGCCTGCAGGCCACATGCCGCCCGCCTGGTGTTTTTGCTACTGCTGCCTGTCCTGCTTAGCAACTGACTCATCCCGGGGCCCACAGTCCAGCCCTCCAACGATCTGAGGGACAGTGAACTGGCCCCCTGTTTAAAATGTTTGAGGACCCCTGAGCTAAGGAGACAACAACTAAAGCAAATAAACAACTTACACAATGGGAAAGGACATTTGCATATTTTGGATCAGACAAAAGCTTATTAACTAGGATCCTATAGAGAATTCAAATTAAGCCACATGAAAAAAGCCAAC
>NW_003852484.1:3056106-3064142 GCF_000181295.1 Otolemur garnettii | reverse complement strand
TTGTCCCTAATTATTAGAGAAGTGCAAATCAAAACTACCCTGAGCTATCATCTAACCCCAGCGAGAATGGCCCACATCATAAAATCTCAAAACTGCAGATGCTGGCATGGATGTGGAGAGACGGGAACACTTTTACACTGCTGGTGGGACTGCAAACCAATACAACCTTTTTGGAAGGAAATATGGAGAACCCTCAAAGAACTCAAGCTAGAACTCCCATTTGATCCTTCAATCCCAACACTGGGCATCTACCCAGAAGGAAAAAAATCCTCTTATCACTAGGACACTTGCACTAGACTGTTTATTGCAACTCAATTTACAATTGCCAAAATGTGGAAACAGCTTAAAGGCCCACCACCCCAGGAATGGATTAACAAGCTGTGGTATATGTATACCATGGATTACTATTCAGCCATTAAAAAGATGGAGACTTTACATCCTTTGTATTAACCTGGATGGAAGTGGAACACATTATTCTCAGTAAGGCATCACAAGAATGGAGAAGCATAAATCCTATGTACTCAATTTTGATATGAGGACAATTAATGACCTAGTACACAGTGGGGGATGGGAGAAGGGTAGAGCAGAGAGAGAGAAGAAAGAAGCGGCGGGGGAACAGAAGAGCAGAGAGAGGGAAGGAGGGAGGGGGTGAGAGAAGGGAAGAACAGAGGGAAGGAGGGAAGGTGTGTGTCTCAGTGTGTGACACACCTTTTGGGGGTATGACACAATTGTAAGAGGGACTTTACCTAACAAATGCAATCAGCGTAACCTGGTTTCTTATACCTCAATGAATCCCCAACAATAATTAAAAAAGAAAAAGAAAGAAAATTATAGGAAGGGTACAAGTACACTTTAGTAGCAAATCTGAAGGCCAAACTGACCCAGCAAGTCACCCTGCTGCTTTGTCTGTGACAAATCTTGGGTTGGCTCTAAGCCCAGAGATTCTTAAACTTTTTTGGTATGTGGATCAAATGAAGTATTTGCTGAAATTGCAGGTCTGACCCTATCCCAAAGGAGTCAGATTCTGTAACACTGTAGTCATGCCCATTTCTAGCAAATGATGCTGATATCCCTGACACCTAGAGCTGCATTAGGACTTCCATAGGCCCTAGGCACTTTTGCCTTTGTGAGATCTTTACTACATAAAAAAATAGTAAAAGCTGGGCGGTGCCTGTGGCTCAAAGGAGTGGGGCACCAGTCCCATATGCCAGAGGTGGTGGGTTCAAACCCAGCCCTGGCCAAAACCTACCAAAAAAAAAAAAGTAAAAACTATGATTTGCAACAGCATTGATATGAACATAAATGTAACTGATTATATATTTTTCTGATTTTAAAAGAAATTTAAAAATCTGTGTGGACCCCTAACAGCATCACAGGCCTTTGCCGTTGTGACTATTGGATAAGTCAGCCCTGCTGATACCTTGATAATAGGACATCAGGCATAAGGCTGAGACTGTATTTTTGTTTAAAGATACTTTTTTGTTATGTTTCCCAGGCTGGCTTCAAACTCCTGGGCTCAAATGACCCTCCTGCCTCAGCAAATTGAGTAGCTAAGATTATAGGCATGTGTTACTGCATTCAGCTGGACTGGTATTCTTTAACTCTTTTGGCCTCTGGAGGGTCAAAGCATTTAATTAATCTATGGTTTCACTCACTCTGGCAGGTTCACCTGTGAAATGAAGGTGAACTGGGATCCAGCTACCCAAGTGGCTGCCAGCCTCTCCTTTCAGTATCTTTTCTCTTAACCAAGCTTTGAGATCGTCAGGATCTGTAACTGTCTCATCATTTCTGTCTATAAAATCAGGAAATGATCCCCTACAATCCATTTACTCTTAGAAATCTATTCAAACCAACCACTTAACTCTCTTCCCAAGTCTCTGCCTGACAATGAGTATTACCTCTAACTGAATTAAATGTTTTGTTCCAAAACAACTTTTAAACTTTTCTGACCCCAACCTACACTATAAAACTTTATATCAAGCCAAATAATACACATATATAACTGCAAAGTTTTATAAAATATATTACCCTGAAATATATTTTCTAAAAAGTTTCACAAAAGAATACACGATTCCAATTCACTGAAATTATCTATTCTATTCCATTTTCTTTATAATGCTGGTCTCACACACTAAATTGATTTTCTGACTCACTAATGGATCACAATCTGCAGTTTAAGAAAGTTGTCAAAAAGTAGCAAGCATAAAAAGTAAAACATCTGTAAGATGTCTATTTCTGCAATAGGCATATACCTACCAAGAACAACCAGTATCTCATTCCTGGCCATAGAATTCTCTACTCCAATGTATTTGATGAAGTATTGTAGACAAGGTCTCATTTATTATTTGCTGAAATAGTTAATGAGCGCCCACTATGTGCTGGACACTGACTGAGACTTTCTGAATATAACAACAATCAGCAAGTCCCTGCCCTCATGGAGTCACATTCTGGTTGACAGCAATAGATGATAATGAAACACAGAGAAATACTGGTCAGAAAGTGGCAAGTGCCCAGAAAGGCTCTTTTTAAACCCTGTGTTCCCTGGGCATGTTCACATAACAATGCTCTCCCTCACTCACAGAAGGTACACCCTTCTTTGGAGTTACTGACATCCTCAGGCTGGGGATAGTAGGATAAGGCCAGCAATCAATTCATCTCAAAGGTGATTTTGCTCACCTTTCCTGTTGTGTATTTGTTTCATGAATGGTTACTCAGCGATCAATATGCTTTCCTAACTTCCAAATTCTTTAACTATCCCCAGATTTTCTGCAAGCGTAATTAGAGTGGGATCGATTTCACTGAACTAAGTTTTTAGTCAGTGTTTCAGGAGTCAATATCATCCAGTCCTTTTTATTGCCAGTACTAGTGATCCTAGATACCCAGTTCCTTCCATAAGGAGGCCTCATACTGCACCCTAAACTACTTTTCTCCTAATTGTTATCTTGCTCTGGATGGCACGACTTAACCAGTTAGAATTCTGCAGGTGTTACAAGTGAGATTACCTCAGAGTGAGGCTAGAAATCTACCCAATGGGTCCATTAGACTAGGGGTTGGCGAAAGTTTTTCTGTAAAGGGCCAGTCAATATTTTGGGCTTTCTGGGCCACATAGTCTGTCACAAGTCAACTCTGCCACTGTAATCCTAAAGCCACCACAGACATTTATAAACTAAGGATGTGGCTGTGTTCCAATAAGCTTTATTTGTAAAATAAATAGCAAGTTGTCTCTTGGTTGAGGCTGTGGAAAGATTAATTCTTAGTGGGAATACTTGGGACACATTTGAGATGGGCTGAAGGATGAGGTGAGGGGGAAGAAAACACACTGAGGAAAAAAGGTCTACAAATAAAAAGGAGCTAGTTTGGCCAAAGAGAAATGTACATGAAAAAAGGTGGCAACACACTGAAATTTAAAAGAATAAGTACATTTACAAACATGTGCAAATTGATCTTTTGCTGTTCCATCTTTTATTTCACAATTATACTATTCAAAAATATGTAATTTTGAAAACATTATTTAAGAAGTCATCTATTAAGATCACAAACTTCTTCCTTGTATCAAAAGTTGTGCCACTATCCTGGTTACCTGTGGATTCACTAAGCAGTCCAGCAAGTCATCTGTAGAAATAAATGTTTTAGAAGGGGCTGTGGTTCTATTTGAAGCAATTTGTTCCATAATTGCATCCTCACTATGACTTATCATTTGGTGCCTTCTGGCACAATGCAATTTTCCAATCTGTTCTCCATCTTTGTCGTCCAAGTCTTTACCATCACATTCAAACAGGCCTCCTCCTCCTTCTGAATATTGTTCTTCAGACCTCTGTGTTACAGGGACCAGACCAGGGCCAAAGGGACTCGCTGTCTCTGGTTTTACTGCTCCCTTGGTTGAGTTCTGACTGTATGTTTGGCCCATGTGGCTGTTCACATTTAATTCTTCCTCTTTGGTGGGCTCTGTGTTTGTTCCCAATGCTTGGGTTTCTCGTACCTTAGATGTTCTGTAATGATCAAAAAGGGCAGAAACAGCTCCATTTAAGTAGTGACAATTCACTTCATGGGATGTTTCCTCAACCTAAGGAAAAAGAAAAACCCTTTAGAATGGTTATGTACATTTAGTTAAAGTTGAAAACAAATATTCTAGCCAGGGTTGGTATACCACAAGAAACTGTTATGATGAAAACCAGAAGCAGCCTACCTCAGTAGGGTTTAACCAAGCTCTAGTATTTTGCGGATTCTCTGCGGTTTTTAGGGCACAGACAAGCATGCGAGTGATTGCCTCCTCTACCCGAGCTAGGTGATCCTCTTCCTGAATCAAGATAAAAAACCACATTTTTATTATCATTTGTGTCTCATGGCTTAAAAGAGAGAAGAGTCTCATTCATTCATTCAATTATTCATTCATTCAATTCATTTAGAAATGGGGTCTCGCCATGTTGCCCTGGCTGCTATTGAACTCCTGACCTCAAGGGATCCTCCCTGACTCAGCCTTCAAGTCAGTGCACTCAGCTACTACACCCAGTGCAGTCTCTTTTAATTGTGTTCTATTTTCTCTTTAATATAAGCTTTATTATAGAAGGAATGAGTATACTATTGATAGAAATATAATTTTTCTGTATTCACTGTCATCTGCCATCTAGAAGAGTTGTTAAATTATTTCAACAAAACTATGTATTTATGTATAAGACATAGGCCATAAGTATGAACAATCTTATGATGTTTTCTTCAATTGTTTTCCCATTCTTTGACATGTTTAATGTCTAAAAGAGAAATTCCTACATATAGAGGAAGAATTCCTATAGTTTGGAAAGGAAATTACTTGAGAGATAGGATGAATGCTGCATCACTTGAAGAGAACTAGAATCTCTATTCTTCCATAGCTATGTGATTCATAACAGGAATATCAGAGCCTGGAGTTAGATTGAGTTACATAAGTATAGTAGGTTTAATTTGCTCCAGAAATTAAGGATCAACATTAGGGAATCTAATGATACAATTTATTGCAATACCAGATATTTATTAAAGAGAAATATTATCTTATTATCTTTATCAATTCAACGCCCTTTCTCAATTTAAAAAAAAACAAGGAAGTAATAAAGTAGGAACTGATGGGTACTTAATATGATAAAACATATACAACTCAGCCCCAAATCCAGTAGTTCCCTTAAAGGAAAATCACGAGAAGAATTACCTATAAAGTCAAGAACAAGACAAGGATGCCAACTTTCCCCCCTACTATTCATTATTGAATTGTAATCAGGCCAAAAATGAAACCTCACAACAGTTACAGGCAAAAAAATTGGAAAGGAATAAGTAAAATTATTTTAATTTTCATGGAATCTGATAGGCATGTGAAAACCCATGAAAGTTAATAAAAAATTACTACAAAATAAAATAATTCAAATCAATGCAAAAATCAATAGCTATCATATATACTGATGATATCCAGTTGAAAGATAGGTGTATAGTGGAAGAGAAGACTTTACCATAGCAGCAATACAGTAGTACTCCCTTAGCTACAGTTTGGCTCTTTACAGCTTCAGTTGCCCGAAGTCAACCTCAGTATGTAAACATTAAATGGAAGATTCCAGAAATAAAGAATTCATAAATTTTAAATTGTGTGCTGTTCTGAGTAGCATGACGCAATCTCTCACTTCTGCTCTGTCCCAGAACATGAATCCTCCTTTTGTCTAATGTATATACAATCTGCCCCTGAGTCATTTGGTAGTCTCAGTGATCAGATCCACTGTTGTAGAACTGCCGTGCTTCTGTTCAAGGAACCCTAATGTTACTTAAGAATGGCTCTCTGTGCAACTTGGATATGCCAAAAACAAGCTGTAAAGCTTTGCCTACAAGTGAAAAGGTAGTTCTTAACTTACTAAGGCAAGAAGAGAATAGTAAATAAGATCTATGATAACAAGCCTATCCATGAAATTGTGCAGGAGGAAAAAGAAATTTTGCTGTCACCCCATAAAGTGCAAAATTTGCCACCATACTGTATGACAAGTGCTTAATTAAGATGGAAAAGGCATTAAATTTGTAGGTGGAAGACATGAACAGAAAAGTGTTTTAACTGATGGCAACTGAGTTTACTACTGCCCTCAGCTTCAGATGTGGGATCCCATGAGAATAAGCAGGGCCTATTATATTAAGGATAAACTTTGAAATGTGCAAAGCTTATGCAAAGAAAACTTTAAACACTCTTGTAATTAAAAAAAAAAACCCTAAAACTTGGTCAAGTAGAAAAACATTTCGTCCTTGGATAGGACAATTCAACATCATAAATCTCATGTAATATGGATTGAATAAAAATATCAATAGGTCTTTCCTGAAGCTAAATAAACTGAAAAAAAATAAGTACAAGAATACTAAGGAAACACTACAAAAGAAAAGCAATGAAAAAAGTTAGCCCTACAGATATTAAAAACACATTCTAATAGGAAAACAGGAGGAAAAATCAACAAACAAAAGAGACCCATACATATATAGATATCTAGTACATTATTAAGTAAACATTTCAAATAACTGGACAAAAACACACTGTAAAATAAACGATGTTCCTGGCAATGCTATTACCATTTGGGAAAAATATGAAATTAGATCTCAACCTTACATCATATACAAATAAAAACCCCCAAATGGATAAGAGACCTAAACGGGGGGAAAAAAAAAATGAAACAATCTAAATTATAAAAGAACACATTGGTGAATTCCTTTACGGTATGGAAAAAAAAGGTCAGATTACCTTGGCTTTCTAATTATGACTCAAAAAACAAAAACAATGGTATTGGTGAAGCTGCAAAAGAAACAAGCACTCTCAGACTACTGTTGCAAATGCTAAACAGCATGATCACGATGAAGTAGAATTTAGCAAACCTAACAAAATTAAAGATGCATTTACCCTATACCTGCCAAATCTGCTTTTGAGAAACTCCCCCAAAGATGTGCTGCAACAAATTTAAAACACTGTAAGCACAAGACTATTCACTGACACTCCAGACATTAAAAACTCAAATACCCATCCACCCATGGGAGAACTACTGAGTGACAGTGGAGCACCCATATGATGGGCTGCTATTTAGCTCCTGAAGGAAAAATGAAGAAATCTCTGTAATATTATGGAGTGAAATTAAGGTTTATTGTTAAATGGAAAAAAAAAGCAAGATGCAGAATCTGTAAATAGATTATTATTTTCTGTAGAATAAAGGGAAGGAAATAAGAAAATACCAATAAGCATATAAACATTTATATGTCTTCATATACTTATTTACATATATGTATTCATTTATATACATATTTACAAAAAGACGCAATGGAATAATCAAAAATGGGAAAAATGCAGTGGAACAGAGATGACAGGGGGATTTCTCTAAACATGCCTTTAATATAGTTTTCACAAGTTAAATGCCTTGAAAACAAATTGAAATTAATGAATGTTCCTGAATATCAGATTAATAACATAACCACAAATGAAAGGTATTCCTTTACAAGAAATTCTGAACAAAAGTACTTTGAACCCTCTTACTGAGATACAATCTAATAATATAAAGAATTACAAAGAAATTTAAATTTTACTTGAAAGCTTCTGTGGTTAGTATAATATTAGTAATGGAATTTTAGAAGTATAAATTTCACATCTTAAAAAATATATTTCTGACCATGGAATAAAAGGTGAACTCAACAGCAACGGGAATCTTCATACTCAAACAAAGTCATGGAAGCTAAATAATCTTAGGCTGAATGACAGTTGGGTCAAAGACGAGATTAAGAAGAAAATCACCAAATTTTTGGAACAAAATGATAATAAAGACACAAATTATCAAATCCTGTGGGATACTGCAAAAGGCAGTCCCAAGAGGGAAATTTATAGCATTGGAAGCCTTCATCAAGAAAACAGAAAGAGAGGAAGCCAACAACTTAATGGATCACCTCAAGCAACTGGAAAAGGAAGAAAATTGCAACCCCAAACCCAGCAGAAGAAAAGAAATAACCAAAATTAGGGCAGAATTAAATGAAACTGAAAACAAAAGAATCATTGAGAAGATCAA
>NW_003852484.1:3047959-3054034 GCF_000181295.1 Otolemur garnettii | reverse complement strand
CCCGGGGCAATTAAAGCAACACCAAAAATACATTACTGGGATCTGATCAAACTAAAAAGCTTTTGCACAGCCAAGAACACAGTAAGCAAAGCAAATAGACAACCTCCAGAATAGGAGAAGCTTTTTGCAGGTTATGCTTCTGACAAAGGTCTGATAACTAGAATCTACCAAGGACTCAAACTAATCAATAAGAAAAGAATAAATAACCCCATTTCTATGTGGGCAAGAGACTTGAACAGAAACTTTTCTGATGAAGACAGGCGCATGGCTTACACACACATGAAAAAATGCTTATCATCCTTAATCATCAGAGAAATGCAAATCAAAACCACTTTGAGATACCATCTAACTCCAGTAAGATTAGCCCACATCACAAAATCCCAAACTGCAGATGTTGGTGGGGATGTGGAGATAAAGAACTCTGCTGGTGGGAATGCAAGCAAATTTAACCTTTTTGGAAAGAAGTTTGGAGAACACTCAAGGAACTAAAAGTAGACCTACTGTTCGAAACTGCAATACACCCAGATGATCAAAAATTATTTTGCAACAAAGACATTTGCACCAGAATGTTTACTGCAGCCCAATTCATAATAGCCAAGATATGGAAAAAGCCCAAGTGTCCATTAACCCATGAATGGATTAACAAATTATGGTGTATGTACACCATGGAATACTATACAGCCATAAAAAAGACGGAGACTTCACATCTTTTATGTTTACTTAAATGGAGCTGGAACATATTCTTCTTAGTACAGGATCTTAAGAATGGGGAAAAAAGTATCCAATGTACTCAATACTACTATGAAATCAATATATAACCACCTACACACTCATATGAATGGCAAAACATAACTATAGTCCAGAAAGTAGAAGGGAAGAGGAGAGAGACAGGAGGGAAGAGGGGATATGGGAGGAGGGAGTGTATTCAGGGGGACCTCACTTAATGTGCATGATGCAATGGTACATTTCAAAACTATTAAGAAATGAGTATAATAGTGATGGATGTGTTACTTAGTTCAATGTAAGCATTTCACATTGTATACTGAAGCAGTACCCTGAATCCCATAAATGCATCAATGTACAAAAAAAAAGAAAGAAAGAAAAATATATTGCTGGATAAAGCAAATAAGTAAATGTGTTACTGTTATTAAGGGCCCAGATTTTCAGCGTAAGAAGAGAGATAAAAATGTAGAAACAAATAATAAACAAATCCTGTAATGTAAGCTTGAATTAAAAATGTATCAATATTTATCTACCTCACATTCTAGTTGCATCACTCAAAAAGCCTAGAAACAACAAACACCCCAATGGCAATGAACAGCCTTAGAACCCAGATCTTGGTCTCTAAATACCATTCCCCACTAAAATTAACCATAGCTACCTAGAGAACTGATCAGTTTCTAGGTTTAGAGCAAGAGGGTGTAAGGGATCTTGGGACATATTCTTGTGCGAGAGCAAGGATATACTTAAAAAAGGGGGATAGGCCTTCTTGAAGGAGTTTCACTAAAAGCACACACACCAGACCCAAATTAAATATTATCTTGGCACGTAGGAATGCTCAACCAAACCAACATGTTGAAAATTAATAGGATTGGGTTCGGTGCCCGTGGCACAGTGGTTACGGCGCCAGCCACATACATGGAGGGTGGCGGGTTAGAACCCAGCCCAGGCCAGCTAAACAACAATGACAACTGCAACAAAAAATAGCCGGGTATTGGAGCAGGCACCTGTAGTCCCAGCTACTTGGGAGGCTGAGACAAGAGAATCACTTAAGCCCAACAGTTTGAGGTTGCTGTGAGCTATGATGCCATTGCACTCTACCAAGGGTGACATAGCAAGACTTTGTCTCAAAAAATAAAAAAGAATAAAGAAAATTAATAGGGATAACTATCAAGTACTGGATTTAGACCTAAAATCAGTTTGCAGGATAGTATAGGATAAGGAACAACCTGACATGACAGCAGATCATGTGAAAATCAGGGTGCATATTTTAGACCTGACTATAAAATGAAAGTGAGATATGATTACCAAAAATGCTAGTGTAATACTGCACTCTAAGTCATGTGAGGTAGAAATCTTATACTCTACAAAATGAGGTCTGTTGGTATTTAGTTTTAGGCATTACAAATTAAAAGGGCTATTTTCACATAATAGCTCACTTCCTACTCCTTATAGCAAATTCTTTTTAAACACGTCCCATAAGCCAGGCACCAATACATGCTTTTACATGTTTGCCCAATTTAAGCTTCACAATACCCTACTGAGAAGGGTTCAATTACAATCCTCAGCCTAGACCTGGTGGCTCACACCTATAATCCTACCATTTGGGGAGGCTAAAGTGAGAGGATTGCTTCAAGCCAGAATTCAAGACCAGTCAGAGAAACATATTGAGACCCTGTCTCCATAAAAAAATAAAAAAATCAGTGGGGCATGGTGGTATGTACCTATAGTCCCAGCTATAGAGGCTGAAATAGGAGGATTGTTTGAGCGCTGGAGTTTGAGGTTGCTATGAGCTATCATGACTCTACTGCACCCTACACGATCCAACAGAATTAGAGAGTCCCTGTCTCAAAAAAAAAAAAAAATTATAATCCCATTTGCAAATGAGGAAACTGAAGTTTGAAGAGATTAAATAACCATCTAGGTTAGACAGCTAACAGAAGTAACCTACAACTTAAGGCTGCCTGATTTCAAAATCTATGACTAGATTGCTAATGAATCTGGGGGCAAAAAAGTCATATAAAAACATATCATTAAGCAAAGCAGAGGTTTTGAGCTCGGAAGAAGAAAAGGAAACACATGGAGAATTCACATTTTAAAAGATGACAGCTCTACTGTTTAACAATGAATGAGCTTCCTAGGAGGTGAAACATCTGAAAGGGCTATTGTTGATGTGATTTTCACATTGGGAGTAGAAGTGGACTCCACAGACTCTATCTTGAAATCTACCCCAATTCCAGTTCAGAATGCTACAAGCAGAATTTCTAACTGTGAGGCTACTGATCTCCCACCATACCATTCACCTAAGCCCCAAGGGCTATACCTGTTCTCTTCTCTAAGCCAGAGCAACAGCTTCCTATTACCATATTCCTTAAGATCCACGGATTCCAGGCACTTCTCATTACCAAAGAACAGGAAAAACTGGACAGGGGAGAGGATGTGGCTGTCAACCACAGCAGAGAGATGCAATCTAGACTCCAGGGCAAGGGAGAGCAGAGATGCGGTCAGGGCCTCTGGGTAAAGAGAGCACAGATCCAATTAAGACCCCAGGCTGAAGAGACAGACTTCAGCAGAAAGGGCAGCTATTGTAATTGTCAAATAGAGCAGGCAACTAGGATTAAGCACAGCATATTGGAGGGAAAAGGCCTCTGGCAGAAATGAAATGATAAAAACCTAACATGGAGAGCCAAGACTGAGAATTCTGCAATTAGTAATGACCTGAACCAAGAAGTGGATTTATCCTGCCAGATGGTCAGGGACAGGACTAGCAGTGTAGGGCACATACAGTAGACCCAGCCAGGCCCAACACAATTTTCCTAACAATGCTGTTCAAGAGAGAGGATTCCACATACCAACATCAGGGCCTACTGTGTGTTCTTAAAAGACAGAGAGTACCACATCACTGAAATTGCTATTTCCGACCTAACCACCCATCAGCAGAGGATGGAATACATAACCAAATTATAGCATTTTACAGCAAAGAAATGCTGGAGGGTTACTTAAAAAAATCAATCACCAAGTCTTCTGGGACTAACAAACTATCTGTATTTTCTTCCTCTTCAGTACTGTCCTTACCCTCTGCACAGCCAGGATCCTCAAATTATTTAGTACCCACCATTCATGTTCCTAAACTTCTGCTACTTCTGCTAAGTCATTTAATTCAAGCCCATAGACCAGCTTTTATATCTTTTTTAAAAGCAGAAATTCCACTTATTTAAAAGAAATTAAAAAGTACCAGCTCAATCCATGAGTTTATACTGACAGTGACAGGATCAATGGATTCTACATAATGCCACCAGTGTCTGGGAACAAAGAGAACCTGAAAACCAAAGAAAAAGTGGTTAGCATAAGACCAGGACATTTCACTTTTAGGTCAGAATCAGACTTTTACTGAGGCTTCTAGGGATAAAAAAGAAATACAAAGGAATTCACAATAATACTGCCAAGGGAAAGAGAAAGAAGAAAAAAACCTCACAATCCTTTTTTCGTTAGAGTCTCACTTTGTCACCCTTGGTAGAGTGCTGTGACATCACAGCAACCTCAAACTTTTAGGCTCAAGTGATCCTCTTGCCCTGGCCTCCTGAGTAGCTGGGACGACAGGTGCCTGCCACCACAGCCAGCTATTTTTCTATATTTAATAGAGACAGAGTCTCATGCTTGCTCAGGCTGGTCTCAAACTCCTGACGTCATGTGATCTTTTGCCTTGGCCTCCCAGAGTGCTAGGATTATGAGCCCAAGCCACCATGCCCGGCCCTCTACTCTCCTTAATTCTGGGACTTCTCCATCCACATATAAATCTTAGTACTTGATTCTGAGATTCTTCCTTTCCATCACAGAACAGTTGTATGTGTTCTGAGAAAAGGCTTAAGATTAGGGGACATAGTTTCTGTCTTTGCACAGTCCAAAATGTAGTCAATGAGAAGGTAATGTGTAGAAAGGTGGTTAGAGGACATTTGGTGTGTGAGAACTTCAGAGGTGGGAGAAGCAAGCGTGAACTAGAGAGGTCAGGGGCAACATGCAGGGAGGAAGTGTGATTTGAAGCAGGCCTAGGAGAGAATGAGGACTTGCCAGGCAGGAGAAGTGGCCCATGCAAAGGAGGTGGGATTACTGAGGGAAAGCAAGTAGGGTGGTCTCATTCTGCAGAAGGAGTAACAGGAGATAAGGCAGGAGAATTAGGTAAGGGCCAATAGAGGACCCTGAATTCAGAATAAGAATCTGGATTAAAGAAAACAAAAATCTGGATTTTATCTTGTACACATTGAGAGTCATAGACAAATTCTGACTGGGGGATGGTTAAAATTGTGATATTAAGAGACAGTCTGGGATGGACAGGAGATTCTCATAAGAATTAAACATTAAGATAGGAAGGTGTGGCCAGGTGTGGTGGCTCATCTTGTAGTCCCAGCCCTCTGGGAGGGCAAGGACGGTGGATTGCTTGAGCTCAGGAGTTGGAGATGAGCCTGAGCCAGAGTGAGACTTCATCTCTAAAAATAGTCTGGCCTTTCACAGGCACCTGTAGTCCCAGCTATTCAGGAGGCTGAGATAGAGGGTCACTTGAGTGCCAGAGTTTGAGGTTGCTGTGAGGTATGATGCCACCATGGCACTCTACCCAGGCCCACAGAGTGAGACTCAAAAAAAAGATAGGAAGGTGTACTAAACAAAAGCAATGGCCAGAGTCAAAAAGGGTGGGATATATCCAGACTCATAGGGTATTTCCCATGGAAAGGAGAGGAGAGGACATGGAGTTGATCTGAAGTTTGTGGGCTTCAGATTCAGGAAACTAGTGGCACTTGTTATCAACAAGGCTGGACAGGGAGATAGCAGGTGATTTCCTTTTAGGAAAATTGGGAACTAATGGGCCACTGGGTGTAGCCATTAGGTAATGAATGTCCTATCATACAGTATAGTTTCAGTAATGTGGTGAGAGAAAGCTGAGTTATGGTGAATTAAGGAATAGGCAACACAGAAGGAAAACTAAGGCAATAGACAAAACTATTCAAATGTGGCTATTATAGACAGCAGAAAATGAACCGACAACCACTAAACACCAGTAGAATGGCTGTGAGTATAACGATAAAAAAGGAAAGTAAGTGTCATGGAGTATGTGAAGAAATTGGAACCCCCATACAATACTGGTGGGGATGTAAAATGGTATAGCTGCTATGGGAAGCACTTTGGCAAATCTGCAAAAAGTTAAACACAGAGTTACTACGTGACCCAGCAATTCCACTACTAGGTCTATACCTAAGAAAACGTATATTCTTATAAAACTTATATATGAATCTTCATGGCAGCATTATTCATAATAGCCAAAAAGTAGAGATGCAAATGTCCATCAGCTGATGAATAAACAAA
>NW_003852484.1:3038207-3047672 GCF_000181295.1 Otolemur garnettii | reverse complement strand
AAGGATGACCCTTGAAAACATTATGCTATATGAAAGAAATCAAATATAAAAGGTGATGTTTTATAATGATGCACTTATGGGAAATGTCTAGAATAGGCAAATCTATAGAAATAGAAGATAGATTAGTGGTTGTCAGGGGTTGAGGAGCAAGGTAAATGTGTGGTGACCACTAATGGGTTAAGGTAACTTGCTCAGGTGAAACTGAGTTGTAAGTATAAGAGTGTGAAGAAAGTAAGAAAAGAGCCAGTGAAAAGGGACAATAGAAGGAAGACAGGCAGAGAAGGATAATCTAGAGAATAAAGTCTACTTAAGACATAAGAAAATCTTTCAAATTATTAATAAATATCCGACAAGTGCCAATGTTGCAAAAAGAATTTTCCCCACTTAGTATAACACCTTTGGGAATGTTTCAGAGTTATTTATGAAAGCAAAATCCATTTTTGTTTAAAAGTAAATAATTCTCGGTTCCTTATTCCTCTGTTGGCATATTACCTGGATGCACTCTGACCTGCGTTTATGTGTATGGGTTTGGTTCTTTCATAGTTGAACAGGTATTAACTATGAATAAACATTCCAGAGATACTCATGCCTTGAACATTTTCTCTTAACCTAAATGAAAATGCTTTTGTAGGCACCTGTCTTCCTCCAAAGTCCATTCTCCTTTTTACCAACAGGAGGAGCTGTGTTCCCTCCTCCCACCTCCTTCCAGGACCTGTGAAGCAGAGATGTCTATGTTCCAAGTTAGTAGCTTATGAAGCTGCCTTCCAATAGCAGAGCAGAGGGAGCACACAGCACAAAGACACAAAGACTTGAGAGAGTTTCACTGTGGCATCCAGTGACAGCTCATTAATGTTTTAAAGCCCCATTACCTGGCCTGGGCTCAGTGTAACTGTATGTCTTTGAGCTTTCCGGAACTCAGGAAAACGCTTTAAATCAGGGTTGACAACATTGATTTTACTGAACACACTAGATTCTTCATAAGGGATTCTAGTTGGATAAAGCAAAGGAGTATCTTCAGGAGGAAAGAGATGCCATCTTTTCCTAATTAAAAAAATAAGATTAAGTTAGTACTCGGAACTTGAGGCAATACACATAAGAATGTACTAGCTAAGAGTTGATTTTTACTAATCTAAATTCAATCCTAAAGGAATATAGGTCACCTGGCCTGTCCTTAATTTAAGGTTAGAACCCCTTCTGCAGACACTGGGTGGAAGGTAGCATAGCAACTGGTATCTCATGACCCTCTGCAGCAGCCCCTTGTGTTGATGGGACAGGATCTAGTTTGTAAGATCCCTCTCCTTACAAATCAAAATCTGCCTCTTCATAAATCATTTCTATCCCTAATTGTAGAACTACCTAGAATAGCCCCACTTCCAAATATCTGTTTTCTTATTTTATCCAGTGCAAATGCCCAAAGCTCCATCTACCAAATGTTTCCAGACTTCTAGTTTTGGCTACAAATTCCTTATGTTAAACATTTGTTAAGTTAACCCCTTATAGAAGAGACATGCACAAATAATGTCACATAACTAAAAAGTAGTAGTATAACACAGGAATTTTCAAAACAGAAAATTCTACAATGTTTCACTTAAAACATTTTTGAAAAATGGTGGCAATAAAACTTAACTCACAAAACACTAGACATACCCACACTTTATGCCAACAGAGGGAAGACACTAGAGGCAAAAAGGGGAGAAGTATGAGGAAAGAGGAAACAAAGACAGACAAAAACGAAGAAACAGACAGAAATACATAGATGGGGAAGCAGAGAGAAAAAGGGAAAATCTAGATCTAAAAACAGAAGCCCTAAAGTCCTGTAGTGACTCCAAGTCCTCTAAAGACCTCCACCCCTTGGTACTGTTACTTTGGGGCTATGGAGACCTTGCATAATTGGGAAGCAGTAGCTGTGGTTTTCAAACTAAGAAGTATATACTATAGTCTTATTTTACTTTGGAAATTTGAAGGTTTTACAGATACAATGAAATGCTTTACTTTTCAGAAAGTCATTTTGGAGCTCTGAGGCAGCCTATCAATTTTCATAGCTATCAGCTTAAAAACCACTTAAGTTTACAACCTATTTGCCTCAATCTCAAAGCTCTGAAATGATAAAACTGTTCCATCCCATTGTACCTATGACAAGTGTGGAAGCAGTTTTCCGCATTGAGTATACTTGGAATGTTAGAGCTGGAAGGACTCTGAAGTGATGGTCCATCTAATTTCCCTTTCAAAATAGTGGCAGAGAGACCCATTATGCTGTGTCACTCACTAGGCTAGTAGTTCTTGGCAGACCCAGAAGTAGGTCACAGATCTTCCGAATTCTCCAGATCCCAAATGTTTCCTGTGTACCATAGCAGTATTTCCCAAAGGAACAGCCATAATGATAACCATCCATCAAATCTGCTTTGCTTGGCTTAAAATATAACATGTACATCCTTCTTTCAGAAAGGACATTCAATTACCATGTCATCCCCTGCTTAATAAAAGCTTTCATGGTTCTGCATGCTGAAAAAATAGAGACTGAGCAGTGTCTGTCTGATTGTCAACACCTTCAGGCTCTAACCTGCCTTTCTAGTCCAATTCCCATCTCCAGTGCAAACTAGTAGGACAGCTCACAGGGTGCTATATGTGTACACCTCACGCTCTCCCAGATCCCTCTGTCCCTCCTATCTGTCTGTGTCTTTGAACACGTATCCATCCTTTAAAGTCCATCACAAATGGCAGCTTCTCTATGAAATCTTTTCTCATCTTCCCAGCAGGAATACCATCTCTTCTTTTTTTTAAATTTTTATTTATTTTTATTTCTTATAGCATAACTGTGTACATTAATGCAACCATGGGGTACAGTGTGCTGTTTTCATATAATACTATCTCTTGTATTTTTCAGTTTCAGAGTTCTGTGAAATATTCCTCCAGGAGTGTCCAACTATTTTTCTTTTCTGCTGCACACTGGAAGAAGATAAGTTGTTTTGGGCCGTACGTTAAATACACAAACACTAATGAAAGCTGATGAGCCAAAAAAAGGTCCATATTGCCTGTAGGTTGCAGGTTGGACACCCCTGTACATATAAGGCATGTACATTCTGCCTTATATCACAGCTATTGGTGGGCTTGCCTGCACTCTACCTTTAAGATCTTTCAGGTTAGACAAGGTGTCTTACTCCCTCATCACTGTACCTACTATAATGTTATGGTACCTACAAGGAAGGACACTCAATGGATAATTATTTACTGAAGTTATTTTATTGTTCCAGAGCTAAATGAGGACAGAAGCTATGTTCAATTACAAAGTTAAAAACAAAAACTATTTTAATTTTTATATCACATAAAAAACTCAAGTTTTTTTTTGTTTGTTTGTTTGGGGTTTTTTTGAGACAGAGTCTCATTATGTCACCCTCAGTAATGTGCTATGGCGTCACAGCTCACAGCAACTTCCAACTCCTAGGCTCAAGTGATTCTCTTGCCTCAGCCTCCCAAGTAGCTGGGACTACAGGCTCCTGCTGCAATGCCTGGCCATTTTTTGTTGCAGTTGTCATTGTTGTTTAGCTGGCTCAGGCCCATATTCGAACCCACCAGCCTCAGTATATGTGGCTGGTGCCGTAACCAGTGTGCTATGGGTGCCAAGCCAAAACTCAAGTGTTTTTTAAAAAATATTTTTCCAACTTGAATTTCATTGGCTTGTTTCCCAATTCAGTACCCACAGAAAGCAGCTATTTAAAATGATGCCCCTCTCAACAACTTATTATCACACTAACAACTCTGCAAGGGCAGAGACCACGTACATTTGATTCACTGTTGCATTCACAGTATGTAGCAAGGTACCTGAGACATTCTAGGCCCTTTAATAAAGACTAGATGAATATATTTTTACTATTCTATAATTTTCTTCAGATGTGAAGAATGTATTCAAAATGTATTCACAGACGTATTGTTTCTGTCGAATCCACTCACAATCCTTGTACATGTTTAACTGATCTGAGAACTTGCACTTTGCCATTTCTGCTTTTCCCTCTGTACTGCCCTATAAATAGCTCAAACTGCCAGCAGAGAAGACTGGGGCATCATGAATTAGGGGATAATAAGACTACACACACATCTGACTACACCCTCCAAGTGGCATAAAACCTTAAGATTCTCTTACGAAGTTCAGAAACCAGGTATATCAAAAGCATTACCTGACTGAGCCCTTATATCTCCTACCATCTACAGACAGATGGAGATTAAAAACTGGCCTACAGTAACAATATATTGTATTGTGTCTACAGGTAGACACCAAGTAAAATTTAGAGTTGAAGGATCCAGTATTTTTCAAGCCTGGCTCCCCGCCATCCCCTCAGGGGCATAAGGATAATAGCAAAGCGTCTTCCCTTCAACACACTGCTCTGTGTCTATTTAGATTTGAAGAAAGCCTGTTCCTGCTTTAAAGAAATGTTTGAAAAACTTACGAATGTGTACTCTAATGTAAAACAAACAAACAAAAAACTAAGCAGAGAACTTGGCAAGCTAAAATGAAGGTGAAATCCCAGAGTTCTAGGATCAGCTCTCTGAAGATAATTCTCATCCTGGCTGACAGACTCGTAAGGAAACCACCACTTCAGCTGTTCTCCTCACTTCACAAAGGAGGAACCAGAACTAGAGGTGAAGAAGTGTGTTCTGGTCATGAGGCAGGCTGACAGGGTGGGGCTGGGACCAGGTCTTGGGTCTTGCTGCCCACTCAGTGCTCACTCCTCTCCCTGTCCTCTCCACCCCACTCCCGCTCACATTACCTTCCTTGTACCTGGAACACTAAGTTGCAGCCATAGGAGTCCAGATGGCAGGGTGTATGGGACCCCAAGGAGCCAATCCACAAGGTACTTTCCCGTCCATTTCTTCCAGGAAACCCAAAGTCAGACCATTTCACATCCTGTTGGAAAGAAAGGTATAGTCCATCAAGAACCAACCAACTCCTCTGAGTGGTTGTGTTGTACATTTTCACTTGCATATGTTTCCTGGCACTGGTGATGTTCTCTTATCAAAAAATGCTACAGATGAAAAGAGGTTAGGTTTCCAGGGCAGTTCAAGAAATCTTTTCAGCCAATAATGTACTTGAGTAACTGCACTAATAGTTATTTAGTAAGTATTTACTGACTATCAACATTCAGGAACTGTTACAGAAGCTTGTGATGAATCGTCAAACACAACAGTCAAAAAGGCCCACCCAGATCAAGCTTATATTTCAGAGGCTGCATAAGGACAATAAACAAAAGATATAACTATGGAAATATCTAGGGGAAGAATGTTTTAGGCAGTGACAACAGTGAATATGATAGAAACAGCATTATCTCAAGTAACTCTGAAACTCAATTTAGGAAATCAGAAAGCCATATTCTCTTTAAGCAGTGTGAGTACTGTGGGCACAAGCAACTTACTAACTTTTTATACTTCAATGACTACGTAGAAGCAGCTTTTTCCTAGGTCAGTGGAGTTACTTAAACTATTATCAATACTAGAGCCTTAGCTTATCCCTAGTATCAGAGTCTCCAGGTGGGGGTGTTACAACGTATCTTTGAAATACATATCCATAGATGACTTTTGGTATTACTCCCCAAAGTCATAAACTCTTTAAATGCAATGAATTTTGGAACAGAGCCAGTGCAGTGCTCTGGACTTGGACTCTCTTTGTGCCTGGTTCTGGGGACAGATCCTGCCCAAGTTACCTACTAGGAAAAGCCTATGCTTATACGGCAATAGTGAGTGCACTTGCAACACACAAAAGGAGGGTCACATAGAAACCTACATCCATGGGATTAAATGTATTTATAAGCTGAAAAGAAAAAGAACATAGGAAGCAGGCATGAAGGGTTTATTATTTTAATCATAAATTTTTCTTTTGGGTTTTAAAAAACAACACCAGAAAACTATGTGTAGATCACGGTCTTAAATGCTGACGCTTCTTTTCTTAGTAGCTGCGATCTAAATTTTCTATTTTTAGAGGCAAGCCATCAATAGCTGTATTCAAAAAGAAAGAAGACTTTAAAAAAAATTTAATAGTTTTGAGGAAGACTAGAAAGTGTTTTCATTTTTGTTTTGAGTAATGAAAATAGCTGAATACGTACACATAATTAATATCCATCATAGAAAAGGGAGTTTTTGCAGGGTCAGCACCACTATAAATACATATAGCTCACTCGCAACAGTTCCCAAGGGTGTGAAAACCATGTTTCTTCTGTATATAGCCCATAAGCTCCATGTAGGGAGCTTAGCTCTGTATTCTCAATATCTAACAGAGTACCTGGCTCAGGGTCCATGCTTGAAATATTTTGGCTGCTTGGGAGAGAAAGAAGAATCTGCTCACCACAGGTAAACAGTTCAGGCCAATAACATTTTTTTTTTTTTTTTTTTTTTTGAGACAGAGTCTCACTTTGTTGCCCTCAGTATAGTGCACAGCAACATCAAACTTTTGGGTTCAAGCAATTCTCTTGCCTCAGCTTCCCAAGTAGCTAGACTATAGGCACCTGCCACAACGCCTGGCTATTATTAGAGACAGGGTCTTGTTCTTGCTCAGGCTAGTCTCCAACTCCTGAGCTCAAGCAATCCACTCGCCTTGGCCTCCCAGAGTGCTAGGATGACATATGTGAGCCACTGTGCCCAGTCTCAGCCAACAACATTTTTGAGCATCTGTTATTTACTTGATACGATGCTGGGTGCCTGCAATACAAAAAGGCCTACCCTTCAAATCTAACAATGGGAGACAGTCCCATAAACAAAGCCTTTCAATCTGTACACTGTGGCAAGTGCTGTGACAGAAATAAGCAGAAGGGCCCTGCAACGGAACAAGAAATGTAGGGGAGTCTTCCAATTAACATGGTCCTTGAACAATTTAGCACAGCTCAGTCTGAGGAAGTCAACTAAAGGTAGCTGAAAAACATTCAGTATAAAAAAGGAGATTTTTCTGGGTGGCACCTGTGGCTCAAAGGCATATGCCGGAGGCGGCGGGTTCAAACCCAGCCCCAGCCAAAAACTGCAAAAAAAAAAGGAGATTTTTCTTAGTTAAAAAGAAACAAGTTAAAATGATTCTTTTTTAAAAATTTCAGATTGATATAAGGGTACAAATAATTAGGTTATATTGTTTGTGTTTGTTAGGTAAAGTCCAAGTTATAGTTGAGCCCTTCACCTAGGAAGTGTACCATATACCTTTACATTGTGCCCATTAGGTGAGAGCACATCAAATCTCCTCCCTCCTCTCCCCTCCCCACTTGAATGCAGTTGTGTTTTTCTCTCAGGTGGGCATGTAGTTACTCGACTACTGGTTTCATATTAGTATTAAAGTACACTGGATACTTGCTTTTCCATTCTTGTGATACTTCACTTGGTAGGATATTCTCCAAATCCATCCAGGTAAATACAAAAGATAAAGTCTCTCTTTTTATGGCTGAATAGTATTCCATTGTATACAGATACCATAGTTTACTTATCCATTTAGGGGGGCACTTGGGTTGATTCCACATCTTGGTGATTATGAATTGAGATGGGATAAACAGTCTAGTGCAAATATCTTTATGGTAAAATGACTTTTTTCTTCTGGGTAATACCTAGTAATGGGATTGAGGGATCAAATGGAAGGTCTACTTTTAGCTCTCTGAGGATTCTCCATACTTCTTTCCACAAGACTATATTAGTTTGCAATCCCAGTCCCACCAACAGTATACAATTGTTCCCTTGTGTTCATACCCAGATTGGCATCTATAGCTTTGGGATTCTGTGATGTGGGCTGTTCTCACTGGGGTTAGGAGATTGCTCAAGGTGGTTTAGATTTGCATTTCTCTGATCTTCAGGAACAATGAGCAGTTTTCATGTGTTTGTTGGCCATTCATCTGTCTTTTGGGGAGAAGGTTTTGTTCGTGTGTCTTGCCCAATGAAGAAATGGGATTGTTTACTCTTTTCCTGCTAATCAGTTTTAAGTTTTCTGTAGATTCTGGTTATTAGCCCTTTGTCAAATTCTGAACATGAAAATATCTTTTGCCATTTCGAAGACTATCTATTTGCTTTAATTGTTGTGTCCTTAGCTGTGCAGAAGCGTTTTAGATTGATTAGAAACAAAAAAGGGGAAATAACAACAGATACCACAGAGATTAAAAAAAACTTCTCTGATTACTACAAAAACTCCATGCCCAGAATTTGAAAATGTGGAGGAAATGGACCAATACGTGGAATCACACTACCTCCCTAGACTCAACCAGGAAGAAATAGAAATCTTGAACAGACCAATATCAAGCACTGGAATTGCAACAATAAAAAAGCTTCCAACAAAAAAAAAAAAACATCCTGGACCAGACAGTTTTACACCACAATTCTACAATACCTTCAAACAAGAATGTGTATTTATACTGTAGAACCTATTCAAAAATGAGAAGAAAGGAACTCTCCCCAGCATGTTCTATGAAGCAAATATCACCCTGATATCAAAACCAGGGAAAGACCCAACGAAAAAGGAAAACTACAGACAAATTTCACTAATGAGTATCAATGCAAAAATACTCAATAAAATCCTAGCAAACAGAATACAGCAACACATTAAAAAAATTATATGTCATGATGAAGAAGGCTTTACCTTAGGGATGCAAAGTTGGTTCAACATATGCAAGTTCATAAATGTAATTTACCACATAAGCAGAAACAAAACAAAGATGTTTTGATCCTCTCAATAGACGCAGAAAAAGCATTCAACAAAATTCAACATCCTTTTCTGACAAGAACACTTAAGAAAACAGGCATAGATGGGACATTTCTTAAGCTGTGAAGAGCTATCTATGACAAACTCACAGCCAATACTATACTGAATCAAGTAAAACTGAAAGTATTTCCACTTAAAAATGCAAGAAGACATTAACAAATGGAAGAATGTTAACAGGCTCATGGCTGAGAAGAAATAATGTTGTTCAAATGTCTATACTACCCAAACCAATCTACTGATTTAATGCCATCCCCATTAAAGTACTAATGTCATACTTTGAAGAACCTGATAAAATAGCTCTTCATTCCATATGGAATCAGAAAAAACCCTGAACAGCCAATGCAATTCTAGGAAGTAAAAATAAATCTGGAGGCATCACATTACCAGGCATCAGGTTATACTACAAGGTTATAGTGATCAAAACAGCATTTACATATTGTTTTAAATCAGGATATTTTTTATTAAATCATAAACACATAGATTATGTATACATTAATGCATTTATGGGGTACAATGTGCTAATTTAATACAGAATTAGGAACACTTATATCATACTGGTTAATATATACCTCATCTCGTTTACTTAATTATTGTGTTAAGACATTTATACCCTATTCTAATAGATCCGACATGTGCCCTTGCATTTGGCACCATAGTTGTGTGATCACACCATTCACCCTCCCTTGATCTGACCTTCCCCCTCTCCTCCCTCCTTCATCTTGGGCCATAGTTGTGATCTATTCTTCATATGAAAG
>NW_003852484.1:3034536-3035935 GCF_000181295.1 Otolemur garnettii | reverse complement strand
GTATAATTGATTCTATTTCAGTACTTGATATAAGTCTGTTCAGCATTTTCAATTCTTTCTGATTAAGTCTAGGAAGTTGGCGTCCTTCCAAGTATTGGTCAATTTCTTTCAGATTTTCATATTTCTGAGAATAAAGTTTTTTGTAGCTCTTAATTTTTAAAAACTGAAATTTTTCCTAAAGCTGCAAGGATCTGATCAATTATGTCTTCTCATGTGTTGTGCTTGACTATTTACACATTGAAATACATATTTGCTTAAGTTTTTCTGTATTTTACAGCTTAGGCATTTTAGCAGTTTAAAAAAATTCATTCCTTTACATGTGAAGGTAATTATGTTATCTGAAAATTGCATTTCAGAATAGCAAAGAGGACACAGGATCTGATACGAGAACTATGGTTACACCATTTCTTCAGCTTTCTCAGGGTGGACCATATATCTCCGTAACTTTGTTCCTGTCACTGCCTCTGTGTGGCTGGTCTTGTCATTGTCCCAATTCATATTTCTCACACCCCAATTAATATTTCTCTTTTAAGACTCAGTTTAAATGTCACTTCTTTCAACCCTTCTCTACTGGAATGCCAAAGCACTCTACATACTCTTTACCTCTAACCCATTCCCTTCCTAGCAGCAACAGTGATCTTCCTAAAATCTATTAATGAAAATCTAATACTCACATCATTCCCTTGTTTTGCATGTAGAATTAAATCCATATACCCTTTACCACAGGCCTGCATGGCCAGACTATCATCTCTTTGACCTGTCTTAACATTCTCCATACTCTGATGAGTATGACTACAGGGTTTCTTGGCTTTGGTCATAAGACCTAGGCCAAAGTTCAAGTTTAAACATAGTATGAAGAGTACATGTGGGAATACCTAAAACCGTGTGAAGAGTACATGTGTGGATACTTAAGGGAAAAGTCATCTTGATGTGCTTGCATTACTAGTAATAATGATTTTATAATTTTGAAACCAATATTCAATTTTTAATTGTTAGTAGATTAGAAATATTATTAGGAATAGGGAACTAAATATGGACAAGGGGAGACAGTAATAGAGGATTGATGAGGACGCAATTTCCTGGCTTTGAGTGCAAAGTGTGAGACTCTGTCACTTTAATATTCTGAAGCCTGGAGTGTTGAATATCCCCTCTCCCCCACAGCTGCCTGTGAAGCTGCAGGCTAGAGTCCTTGAGACAGTTTTCTGCCAGGGTGGGCTATGTGCTCGGGAGAGTGCTTTTTGGGAGTTAAGAATGTGGAATCTTTGAAGTTTGTTCAACACAGAAAGACTTGCTCCAGACCAGAAAAGAAGAAATATCTCTTCTTCTGTCACCTTACCTGAGCCAGAGGAGTCTATCTGTCTGGAAACAAGGCTGTCAGAGTATTGAAACATCACATTTG
>NW_003852484.1:3028414-3034181 GCF_000181295.1 Otolemur garnettii | reverse complement strand
AAAAAAAAAAAAAAGAAACATCACATTTGTGATGTGTGACTGTGAATCAGCTAGGATTTGGTCCTTGAGTCAGTCTCTAATTGACTACCTTATCAAGACTCTGTTTGTATTATGACCATACACCTTAAAACAGTAAAAAGTAGCCAAGTAAATCCACGCAATTAATGTAATTAGTTGTAGAGTTAGTCTAGTTATAGAAATGCAAATGCAGGAAGAACCATGACAGGATTGTTTGCCTTGCCTTCATAAAATTTATGATTATAAATTTATGATTTATTTCACACTGATGTATGAAATAAATGCAGAGCTAATCTAACAATCGAAGCGGCATATTGGAGGCCTCATGAAGAAGGGTGTGCCGCCTCCTGAATCCCCATTGCTCTTAAAACTATCTCTTTGTCTTTGTCTATTATTTCTCTATAACTTTCACAATAATTTTCTGTTGGTTTCTTGTCCTACCAGGCCCCTAGGAAGTAAACTTATAGTGTGTTTGGGCTGGTTCCCTGACACAGTGACTGACGACAGCCATCTGGGATAAAAGCAGCACGGAATTTAGCAAGTCCTCTCAGGGTCTGCAACAGAAGAGGAATATCCCAGATCACAGTGTGCATTTGAGTTGGTTTCTAGATTAAAATGAATGTGGTATCCATTCAAAATGATGATATATTGGTTTTTGGAGGTCAGCTTAGTCATATACCTGATCTGACTACTCATCATGTTTTTTAGTGTAGTCATTGAGAACTTATACATTAAAACATGTTATTTTATTTTGATTTACTTCACTTAAAATTCTCCTTTAAATTACAGGTAAGATATTTTAGTAATTTTTAAAAATTATTATATATGCATGTGATTACATCACCTACAAACTGCATTTCAGGATTATAAAGGGAATGTAGGATCTGAGAGAACTGAGAATCACTGCTATACCACATCTACTTGAATCAACACGTATTGACTGATTACAAGTGACATACTAATAAAGGGCTGAAATTCAAATTCACTTGTGAGACACAAATGTCTCTACTACCGAGAACTTTACAATCTTTTTGAGGATACCAACCTGAAATAACAAATAAATTACAAAAAAAAAGCTTGAGGTCAGGCTCTATCACTGTTGCATAACTACACAATAAATTGCACAACTGCACAATAAATTAAAAAGTCAAGAATGGCTGAAATTTGTTTTTACCCTTCTCTATCTTGGTTCCTCAACATGGAACGAATACCTTAGTACTTAATAAGCAGATCTGAACTTTGCTCCTTTCTCTCCCTCTGCTTCAGGGAGGATAGTAGCCTACCCGCCTATCAAGTTAATCACTAAATAAAATGATTCAGGCAGAGGGCCTCCCCTTGAAACTGCTAACCCTATGGCTGCCTGAGAACTGTTATGCTCCCTGACTTGAAAAACCTTCCTCTCTTGCTGGGAAGGGTATTCTTAGCCATGTACTAAGACAGACCTGAGGACAACGGGCAAGGCTCACCCTTGGAATCCTCCCTTTGATGATGCAATTTTCTCCCAATTCCTATAATTGCTGTATGTAGAGACCCTGGATATCTGGCTTCAATTTTTCATTGAAAATTTTTCTATACACACTATGGGGCAGGGGTAGGGAGAATTCTGTGGCTCCTCCTCTCCCCCTCCCATTCTTCCTGTCCATAAGCAGGATGTGGCTCAACCTTCTTCATATTTAATCCCTGATTTCTTTCATGGAAATAATGTGTTCAGCTAAGAGGCATCCACATCCAGCCTCCCTCATAGCTAAGTGGGGGCCTGTAACTGGATGCTGACCATGAAGCAGAAAGTGTTGGGTGGGACTGCTGGCAAACTGTCTAAAAGGAAGACAGAGCTAGAAGTATACCTTTGTCCTTCCTTTTTCCTTTCTGGTATACAATGGGATACCTTGGAACATAAGACGGCTTTGAAGAATGAAGCCATGCACTAAGGATAGAGAAGAGGAAGAACTTGAGTTCTTCAAGTATGACAGAGCTTCCTGGCCAGCCTACCTCCAGACTTTTCTTACATGGGGCCAAAAATCAAATAACCTTTGTCCATTTAGTTAGGCTACTTCCAATGTGGCTTTTCTGTTATAAAAAATGAATCCTACTCCATACTGATTCAGGAGGTTAACCCATGGAACCCTGTCTTTCCCCACAGTGAACACAATGAATGCTCAAAAACTGCTGAATACTCATATAGGTAACTAGATCAATTTTTATCCTTACTTGAGGTAGCTCCCAAGTCTATTCTAATTAACAAGTTAAATAAATATTGAAAAATCAAGCACCATATAAAAAATACTGTACAAGTACCCAATACTTCCATAATTCCATGGCCTGAACCAAAGAAATAAAGAAAAACTAGTAAGATGCTTAAAATATAGAATGATGCCCCTTTCTGGCACCCCCACCATATAAACCAATAATCCCAAGTAATGCATTCTTAAGCTGTTTAGTTCTAAAGGACAGTATATCACTTAGTAAAATAATTAAAGAGTATTTTCACATATTCATCAGTCAGTGACATGATGTGTAACTAAAAAATAATAAGACTAATTTTATGTGCCATACACAGAAGTTAGTTGTCAAAAATCATAATTTAAGGCCATCTTTCAGGTTATAGGATATTTTCCAACTATATCAGTATATTTATCAGTATATATAAATATTACATGTTTATCAGTGCATGAATTTAGTTTGTGGAAGAAAAGGAAGAGTTAACAGAAGGAAACTTCAAGTACAGGCTTTAAGTAAAAACTTGTAAAACTAGTAGAAAGCTGAAGAGAGCTAAGACTTTCTTACAAAGACTGAAAAATGCTACACTGATTAACTAGAAGCCACAAAAAATTTTACAAGGCTGAATGTGTAATCATTCAAATATTTATTATGTACTCAGGAGTACGTTAGTAGTTTAGGAGAACAAAATGTTATAAAACATAGCCCAAAATAACAATCCAAATAAAACTATAGGAATGAAGCTGGATAGATGGATGTTAGTACAAGTGGTTAAGATGTGATTAAAAGGCTGTATCTGAGCCAGGCCCTAAGACCTAAAACTTTAACAGGCAGAAATTGAGAGGGTCATGAGCAAAGGCCAGAGGGTAAAAGAGAACCCAGGACAGTGAGGAGACTGGAAAGGGGCTTAGGCAGGACGGACAGGTAAGATCGGCCACATTGGGGAGGGTCTTAAATGCTATCCTTACCTAATTTTAAGTCATAAAATGTTAAAATATTTTAATTTTAATCTAGAACATGACTTGAAAAGTATTTTCATATGAAACTGTTATAGAATTAATTAGAGAAGTCAGAACTAGAAGAATAATTACAGAAGTGATGTTATAAAGCAGAGGTTTTCAAAGTGATCAGAAGACTCCTGGGGAGGGGGGTTGCCCTGAGACCCTTTCAGGGGATCTGTAAGGTCAGCACTATTTTCATAATACTACTAAGGTGTTACTTGCTATTTCACTGTGTTGATATTTGCACTAATGGTATAAAAGCAATAGTGAATAAAACTGTTATTATCGAGATAGTATAACCAAAGTGTAGTGTAATGCTGTATTCTTTTAAACAGCTTTATTGGGATATAATTGACATACAACAAACAGTAAGTATTTCAATTGTACAATGTGATGAATTTTTACATAGATATATAGCTGAGAAAACATTACCACAATCAAGATGACAAACATTTTCATCAGTCCTAAAGTTTCCAAGTGTCCCTTCATAACCCATCCTACACCCTCATTCTCAGACAACTACTTACCTACTTTCCATCACTATAAATATTTGCAAGATTGAGAATTTTACAGAAATGGAATCACAGAGTAAGTACTCATTTTTCAAACTAAACAAAGGAGACAGACAAAGTAAATATCAGATCAAGGAAAACCAAGGTACAGATAAAAGTTCAATTCATTTCATCATGACAAAAGTTCAATTGATAAAGAGGACATAATAATCCCAAATGTGTGTGAACCTACTGACAGCTTGAAAATAGACGAAACAAAAACTGACCAACCTAAAATGAGAGAAAGGCAAATACACAATTAGAGGTGGGGGATTCCAATACCTCTTTCTATATAATAGCGGGAACAAATATACAGACAATCAGTTAGGATAGAGGAGATCTGAACAATCAACTTGAACTAACAGACATGTATAAAAGACTCCAGCCAACAAAAGGATACATATTATTTTCAAGTGCACATGGAACATTTATCAAGCCCGACTAAATTCTGGGCCATAAACAAGATTCAGTAAATTTAAAAGGACTCAAATCACACAGAGTATGTTCTCTGACCACAACAGAATTAAATTAAAAATTAGTAACAGGAAGATGGCTAGAAAATCTCCAAATACTTGAAATTAAACATTATAACACCATGAGAAGCCCAAGCTACTTGGAATGGCCCAATAGCAGGGGTCAGCAAACTGTAGTCAGAGGGTCAAATCTGGCCGATCAGTCTGATTTGCATGGTCTTAAAGCCAAGGATGTTTTTCATATTTTTAAATGGTTGGGGGGGAAAATTTGAAGAAGGATAATATTTTGTGATATATGTAAAAAGTATATAAAATTTAAAATTTGAAATAAATAAAATTTTATGGAAACACACACACAAAAGAAATTAAACATTACACTTCTAAACAATCAGTAAGTCAAAGAATAAAGCACAAGAGAAATTAGAAAATATTTTCAGGCTAGATATGGTGGCTTACACCTATAATTCCAGCACTTTTGGAGGCTGATTCTAGGCCAGGGATTTAAGACCAGCCTGGCAACAGAGTGAGACCTTGTCTCTACAAAACAATTTAAAATTAGCCAGGTGTAGTGGTACACACTTGTAGTCCCAACTGTTCAGGAGCCTGAGGCAGAAGGACTGCTTGAGCTTAGGAGTCTGAGATTGTAGTGAGCTAAAAACGTGCCACTGCACTCCAGCCGGGGTGACAAAGAGCTTATCTTGCCACTGTACCTCTCCCACTCCCAGTAAGAGAAAATATTTTGAACTGAAAGAAAATGACTTTGGGGTGGCTCAGTGCCTGTAGCTCAGTTGTTATGGTGCCAGCCACATACACAGGGGGTGGAGGGTTCGAGCCTGGCCTGGGCCTGCTAAACAAACAACTACAATAAAAAAAAAATAAAAATAGTTGGGCATTGGGTGGCGGGCACCTGTAGTTCTAGCTAGTCAGGACACTGAGGCAAGAGAATTGCTTAAGCAAGAGCCTGAGGTTGCTGTGATGCCATAGCACTCTACCGAGGGTGACAGAGTAAGACTCTGTCTCAAAAAAAAAAAAAAAAAAAGAAAGAAAAAGAAAATGATTTTCGGAACTGTATCTTGAAATACATAAGCTTGAAAGCTTCTTAATACTTAAGAGCTTTCTGAAGAGAATGGTGGTATTACTAACATGACTTTTTAAGTAATAAAATGTATCAAGTAGGCTTGGTGCAACTGCAACAAAAAATAGCTAGGCGTTATGGTGGGTGCCTGTAGTCCCAGCTACTTGGGAGGCTGAGGCAAGAGAGTTGCTTAAGCTCAAGAGTTTGACGTTGCTGTGAGCTGTGATGCTACAGCACTCTACCCAGGGTGACATAGTGAGACTCTGTCTCAAAAAAAAGTCTCAAGTATACTGAAATGTGTCAGCATTTGGAAAATCTACATATTATATTTACACTGTAAAATGTGCACTTTTGGGCCCAAATTTTTGAGGGAAAAATAAGGATGTGCTTTATACATGGGTAATATGGGAATCCAGGGTCGTAGGCCCTCCC
>NW_003852484.1:3020560-3028023 GCF_000181295.1 Otolemur garnettii | reverse complement strand
GTCTCTCCTGGCTATCAGTCAGCCACTTTCTCAGGGACCTTTTCCTAGAAGTTTGGGCCAGAAACATGGGAGCACATTATACACAACATACAATAACCCAGTAAACCAATACTTTCCAAAAGGCCCCAAATGATATCACATAAGATCTATCCTGTGTAAGTCAAACCAATAGATTTTATTAATGGAGTTCAATGAGTTCATTCATTATGGTTTCAGACTATATTGCAACTAACGAACCTTTAAGAAACTGCCCTTTGTCAAGTTTGTGTGGTTAAATCTACAATTATCTGAAAAGGCTGTTAAAATACTCCTCCCCTTTTCAGCTGCATATGTGTGTGAGGCAAGATTTTCTTCCTATACTTCAAACAAACCAACAAATTGCAACAGCTTGAATGGAGAAGCAGATACAAGAATCTAGTTATCTTCTGAAACCTATAAATACTACATATACAACCATTATGTACCCACAATAATTAAAAATTAAAAATAAAAAAAGAATCCAGTTGTCTTCTTCAACCAGACATTAAATTTACAAAAATGTAGAACAATCAGCCTTTCTAATGACACCCCCAATTTTTTTTAATATAGTCATTTTCTTAAAAATATATTATTTCTGTTAACATAATTGACATTATTTCAAGTTAATAAGTATGTGTAGGCTGGGCCTGGTGGCTTGTACCTATAATCCTAGCACTCTGGGAGGTTAAAGCATGTGGATTGCTTGAGCTCACGAGTTTGAGACCAGCTTGAGCAAGAGTGAGACCCCATCTCTACTAAAAATAGAAAAACTAGTCGGATGTTGCGGTAGGCACCTGTAGTCCCAGCTACTCAGGACTAGAAGTGAGTGCTGAGACAACAGGATCTCTTGAGCCAAATAGACTAAGGTTGTGAGCTTTGATGACACCACAGCCCTCTATCCAGGACAAGAGAGTGAAACACTGTCTCAGAAAAAAAAAAAATGTTTTAATGTTTAACTACCCACCATTTTATGACAAACATAAAAAGCTTGAAATAGTATGTAATAAGACTTAGTGACTGAATGAATCACAGTATAAAAAAAAGCAAGACAACAACTTAGGTAAGTATGATGTAAGAAGATTTGGTGCACTGAAAATGTGGAGATAAAAGATGATATAATCTTAATGGAATTGGTTATTCACAGCAGAATTAACTGCCATAATGTGAGCTGACAGAAAACTCATTCAACTAAAAATATCAGATTTTATAAGGGCTCAATTAGAATTCTAACATTATCAAAAGGCTGCCTTTTGTATTCACACTTAACAGACAGGTCACTTTTCTAGCTAGTGCTGCCTTGCCTGGTATGGGACAGAACAACTGATGGGGTCAAATCAGAGATTCCATCAAGGCAGAGTGACCCTACTCTCAGGATAGGTGGAAGGCCCCAGTACCATCTGCAGAGACCCAAAAGGGCAGAATGTACTTGATCCCTCAGTAGGCACAGTAGTAATTAAAGCTCTGGAGGCAGACTATTAGGATTATCCCCTTCTTAATTATATAATCTTGGAAAAGGTTTACTTAACCTCTTCGGCCTCATTTTTTTTAAAAATAGGGACAATTATCAAATCATGGAGTTACTTTGAGGATTGTAAATGTAAAGTACCCAGAAAAGTAACAAGATCAAGTAAGTATTGTTACATGTTTCAATGTTTACATGAAATATGAAGGAAGAAGGACTAGATTAATCCACAGAGTGGCAAGTGGGGAGTATAAGAAATCTAACTGAGTACTAAAAAAGTTAACTATGAGTTCGTACATGTTTCAGGTTCTTTAATTAAAGAACAATAGTGATCACAACTAAGGTTATACAAAAAGACACCTACCTCAAAATTATCATTAAAAAATGAATAAATAGTAGACTTGGTAGGGGTTTGGGATTCAGAACCATTTACTGAATGCTTTCAAAACAAATGTATTTTTTTCATGGCTGTGAGAATAAAAATATATCCTCAACTAATGATTACAGGGCAAAGCAATGCTGCATATTTTTCCTCCTTTTTTTTAAAAAATAAAAAGCAAAATTAAGCCAGGTGTGTTGGCATGCCTGTAGTCCAGCTACTTAGAAGGCTGAAGCAGAAGGATATCTTGAACCCAGGACTTAGACTCTAGTCTGAGAAACATAGAAGAGATCCCATTCCTAAAAAATAAAAAAAATTAATAAAGGAAAGCTACAAAATATTGGTAGGTGTACTATAACAACCAGGTAAACATTAGCATTTACATCTTGACTCAACGTGAGAAGAAAAACGTAAGCTGAATGGAAACTACTCGGGAACCAAAGAGCTAGCAGCCTCTGTGAGAGGAATGTCCAGAGAGGGGTGATAATGACAGGCTGGAGAGGAGCAGGGGAGTAATGGTCAGGGGTCCTCAAACTTTTTAAACCGAGGGCCAGTTCACTGTCCCTCAGACCATTGGAGGGCCAGACTGCGGGCCCCCGGACGAGTTGGCTGCTAAGTGGGACAGGCAGCAGCAGTAAAAGACTGGCGGGCCGGATAAATGTCCTAGGACGGCTGCATGTGGCCCGCAGGCCGTAGTTTGAGGATGCCTGGTACTAAGTGATGATTTTGTTTTAGAGACAGAATCTTACTTTGTCACCCTCGGTAGAGTGCCGTGGTCTCAGCTCACAGCAACTTCCAACTCTTGGGCTTAGGCGATTCTCTTGCCTCAGCGTCCCAAGTAGCTGGGACTACAGGCACCTGCCACAACACCCGGCTATTTTTTTGATGCAGTTTGGCCAGGACCGGGTTTGAACCCGCTACCCTCAGCATATGGGGCTGGTGCCCTACTCACTGAGCCACAGGTGCTGCCAGCCTAAGTGATGATGAAATACTTCTCTTCACAAAGCACTAGGGGCAGGATAAGGGATTCCAGAGCCTTGGCTGAAGTAGGGGCAAGGCAGAGTCATCCAAACTGCTCCCCTTTTTGCCCCATACTGAAGACACAAAGAAAACAGAGCAGAGAGATTACAAATCACACCACGAAATAAACTGGCAGTTTGAGGTAGAAAACATGTGAAGGAAAGAGGTAGTCTGGAAACTGCTGTCAGTTATGTCAACACATGGCGAAGTCACTCCCACACTTCCGCAGGGTTTCTACTACCGAAGACTAGGAGCCAGTCTTGAGTCATAAACCACCAGTGAAAATAACTGTCCTGAACTCTCAGAGCAGGCAAAGTGGCAGCAGCGGCCTGATCACAGCTTGAGGAAAGCTTCTTTGCAGTCAGCTTTCTACTTCCATCTGCCTCACTGACTGAACAAGAACTTACATGGAAGTCAGGAAGAAATGAAGTTTTCTACAGAATCTATGCTTCTAAAATGCTCCAAACCAACTCAGACACTGTTTATAGGCAAAGGAGGCAAAGGAAGGGTGTGCTGGCGTTTCTGTGAGTAGGAAAAAGAGAAGGCTGCCCATCTGTGTGAGGCAAATGTTACACTTCTCTTGAGCAAATCATTTGACTTGAATAGGTAAAATACTCAAGATTCATAGTGACTACTTACGAGAGGAAAAGGCAATGAAGGAAGATGCTAGAAAGATTCTAAATTGTAATGTTTTCTCAAGAACAAATTCTTACCAAGAATAAAATAAATGCACTCACTTACCTGGAAAATATCTGTCTTGTCTTCAAATAGACTTATGAAATATTTATAATCAGCATAAGCCCAGAATTTGGAATGATCATAATCTCTAAATGGTCCAGAAAGACTAGAATAGTCACAGTTCCAGGACAGAAACTCTTCAAGTGTAGCTTCTACGTAACTACATGTAGTTTCAAACTGAGGAACTGCAATGTAAAAAAATGCAACTTTAATGTAGATGAACACATTTTCTAAATATTGGGTTTTTAAAAAGAAAGATAATTTCAACAAAAACTTAAGTATCTTAGACACTAGTTAAAAATTAATTTTGGGCTCGGCACCTGTAGCTCAGCAGCTAGGGCACCAGCCACATGCACTGGAGCTGGCGGGTTCGAATCCAGCCTGGGCCTGCCAAACAACAATGACACAACTGAAAAACAGCTAGGCATTGTGGCAGGCACCTGTAGTCCCAGCTACTTGGGAAACTGAGGCAAGAGAATCACTTAAGTCCAAGCGTTTGAGGTTGATGTGAGCTATGATGCCACTGCACTCTACCAAGGGCAACATAGTGAGACTCTGTCTCAAAAAAAAAAAAAATTAGTTTTGTACTTGCTATGTAATTAGAACCATTTATAACACAATACTCATGAGCAAATAAACATGTGTAAGTATAAAACAGGGGTGTTGAACACACAGCCCACAGGCCGCTTGTGGTTAAACACAAATTGTAAACTTACTTAACACATGATGGCAATTTTTTGTAATTTTTTTGATAGAACTCAACTGCATGGTTCTTGAGCATGAACTTTGTAGACAACAACGTCATGTAGCAATGTCACATAAAATAAACATATGCCCTTGCTATCTGTACACATACATGACTTCAGTTTTATAGTGGTATGCAGCTTCCAGCCAGTTATCTATCTCCCCAGATGGTCAAGTTGACAGCACAGATGGTCAAGTTGACACCACCAGATGTTACAGATATTCCTGGTAACTTGGTGAGGCGGCAATTATCAATAATACTTCAATCTACCATTGCAACATTAGGCATTCAATGTTATTTAGAAATCAGGTAAGCATTCTTCCTTGACTATTAAGGACACCTGCACACCTCGACAGGAACTCACACATTGTCCGCCCACCACACTTTACAATCAGTCATTGTCCTGCATCAACAGATGAGATATGGAAGGACCCCAATCTTGCTGTCTATATTCCTGTCAATTAATTTTCATAAGTAAATACAGTCCTTTATCTATTATTACCTTTTTTAATCCTAGCTTCTACAACCACTCAAAAGAAAACAGAACCCACAAAAAGAAAAATTACAGGTGGCAGCGCCTGTGGCTCAAAAGGGTAGGGCACCGGTCCCATATGCCGCAGCTGGCGGGTTCAAACCCAATCCAGGCCAAAAACTAAAAAAAACAAAAAAAAAATTATGGACAAAGGAATATTGGTCAAAGAAAAGTGGACAGATGACTGACCACGTTTTTGTGGAGGCAAATGGTAAGACTCTCTGCTTAATTTGTAGGAAATTTGTGCAAGTTTTCAAAGACTATAATTTGAAAAGGCGTTTTATGCAAAAACATGCTGCCAAATTCAATGCATATGAAGGATTGTGTCATAGGACAAAATAGTGAAATTGAAGAAGTTTATCTTCTCAACAATTTTTTTTAAAGGTATAACTCAGCTAGATTCTGTTGTAAAAGCGAATTATGTGGTAGCATAGTTATTAACAAAAAAATCTAAATCGTTTACTGATGGTGAGTTTATTAGGCAATGTATGGAAAGCACAGAAGGTATAATCTGCCCTGGAAAAAGGGGAGATATTTCTTTTTTTTTTTAACATAGCCTTCATGTAATTTTCTTAATTATTGTGTTAAAACATTCATATTCTACTCATAGAAAGATTCACTTGTACCCTTGTAAGATAAACCACAGAAGTGAATCCTCGAATCCCCCTCCCTCCACCCATTCCCCCCTCCCTTCTCCCTCCCCCCTTCCCGTATCCTTAGGTTGTTATTAGCTTATAGCTTTCATATAAAAGGTTTAAATTAATTTCATAATAGGGGTGTGTACATTGGATACTTTTTCTTCCATTCCTGTGATACTTTGCTAAGAAGAACATTTTCCAGCTCCATCCATGTGAACATGAAGGACGTAAAGTCTCCATCTTTCTTTAAGGCTGCATAATATTCCACGGTGCATATATAACACAGTTTGTTGATCCATTCGGGGATCAATGGGCACTTGGGCTTCTTCCATGACCTTGCAATTATGAATTGGGCTGCAATAAACATTCTGAAAAAAATATCTTTGTTGTAATGCGATTTTTGGTCGTCTGGGAATATACCTAATAAAGGAATTGCAGGGTTGAACGGCAGGTCTATTTTTAGTTCTCTAAGTGTTCTCCAGATGTCTTTCCAAAAGGAACGTATTAGTTTACATTCCCACCAGCAGTGTAGGAGTGTTCCCTTTTCTCCACACCCACGCCAGCATCTCTGGTTTTAAAGGGGGATATTTCTAAAATCAGTTTATCTCACCAGACTACAGCCAGGTGAACTGAAAAAATTGGAAAAATCTATCAAAAGAAGTTCGGAGTAAAGCTGCTAATTTTACATTTTATTTTTTGGTGATAGATGACAGGGCTGCTGCTACAAACATGGCTCAACATGCCACTATTATTAGAGGTATTGATGACAAACATAATGTCACTGAATAAATGGCTTTTTTAGCTCCATTGAAAGATACGACTAAATCAAGAGATTTATACGATGGTATGAAAAATATGTTAAAGCAATTTTTTTCCATTGTCACCATATCTGGTATAGTTACTGATGGTGCCCTAGCAATGGTAAGTAAAAGAGAAGGATTTGTAAAATTAATAGAAAACAATGCAATTGTTGCCCCAAACTCACATTTGATGAAGGATTGTTGCATAGTACATCAAGAAAATTTATGCACAAAAGCTTTAAAAATGGATAATGTCATACAAATCATCATTAAGACTGTGAATTTCCTAAGCGCCAAGGGATTGAATCATCACCAATTCCAGTAAAAATAGCAATAATGACTATAGTCACATCATTTACTTTTCAGAAGTAAGTTGGCTAAGTCTAGGCCAAGTGTTGAAAAGATTATGATTTGCTAAATATTATCAAGTTGTTCATGGTATCAAAAACCAAATTTGTGGCAGAACTTGATGACAAAAACTGGCTTACAGGTTTAGTATTTTTAGCAGATTTAACTGCTCATTTAAATGACTTAAACAAGTGTCTTCAAGGTGAAAACCAACTCATCAATACAATGTTTTAAACCTTAACAGCATTCCAAATGAAACTGAAATTATGGCCAGCTCAAATTAAGGCAAACAATTTTATGCAATTCAACACATCAGCTAATAAACACAGTCCTGAGAACAGCAAAAAATACACAGCTTTGCTTTTTGATTTGATATGAGAATCTGAAAACAGGTTTAAAAATTTCCAAGACATAAGTACAGTGACTTGAGTACAGTGTAGAGTTTTCCAGAGGCTACATGACATGTGTTGATCAAGATATGTTATCTGCCAATTTTCAAATGGAATACATAGAGTTATCATCCACCACTCAAGTTAAAAAGAAAAATCTGATCATGTCTCTTTACTGGACTTTTATAGATCCTACCTTTCCAAAGACAAATATCTCTCACTTCACAATCATGCCTTATTCATGTCATTGCTTTTTGGCTGCACCTACATTTTCAACCAACCACTTTCACGAATAAAGCATATTATGAGTAAAATTAGAAGCAAAATATCTGATGAGCACCTTGAGAACACACTGAGAAGTGCAACTACTTCCACCAAACCAGATATTGAGGCA
>NW_003852484.1:3007573-3008875 GCF_000181295.1 Otolemur garnettii | reverse complement strand
CTTTTTGTTAGACTTTCATCATTTTACAACCAAGAAAAAATTCATGGGCGCTCTGAATAGCACTTTTATTCATCATTCTATCTCCCACTTACAGATGTTTATAGTTATTTCTACAGCTGTTTGCCAAATTACTGTCACTGCTTATATATCTTGGAAAATAAATTTGATCCATAATGTTTTCAAAGAGCTATATGATGTCCAAGATCTGCTTCCTAAAATAAACTAAGGAACACATCACCTTCAAAAATGTCAACTATTAACAATACTAATTTAAGCATTCCAAAAAAATTGTAACCAAGACCTAAAACAGAAATAAATTCAACAGAGAGGAAAAAAAGTTATTACTTTTAAGATCTTATACCTGTCTACTTAGAAAACTCACAAGAACAAAAACCTACCTAGACCAATAAATAGCTGAATACAAAATAAACACTCAGAAATAAATGGCTTGTATCTATGTACCAATCATAAGTTAGAAAAATATAATAGACAAAAATTACTTTCAGATGAGTTATAACAAATTTATGATAGTTTAAAAAACTTGTAGACCTATACAAAAACTAGAAATATTTTTACTGAGAGACAAATAGACTTGATAAATAATTATAACATATTCCTGTGTAGAAAGATACAGTATTATAACAATGCAAATTTTTTTCTAAATTAATTTATAGAGCTTAATGAATTGTCATTTGAAATCCAAATAGGATTTCTTTAAAGTTAGTGCTTTGTATAACTATAAACTTCACTTAGGAGAATAAAATTCAGTAACATATAAGAAAGAGAAGAGTAATATGGCACGATAAATTGTACTTTCAAATATTAAAATATATACCAGTGCTAAAATAGCATTTTATTTTATTTTATTTTATTTATTTATTTATTTATTTTGGTGGGGCCAGCACAGTGGCTCATGCCTATAATCCTAGCACTCTGGGAGGCCAAGGCAGGGGTATTGTCTGAGCTCACAGGTTAAGCCAGCCTGAGCAAGAGAGACCACATCTCTAAAAATAGCTAGGTTTTATGGTGGGTGTCTGTAGTTCCAGTTACTCGGGAGGCTGAGGCAAGAGGATAGCCTGAGTCCAAGAGTTTGAGGCTGCTGTGAGCTGCAATGCCACGGCACTCACTCTACTGAAGGCAACAAAAGCGAGACCATGTCTCAAAAAATAAAAAAAATTAGATCGGTGATTATGTTGCAGGTTCTAGCCCACTGGCTTCTTCTAGAAGTCCCCTGTTAGAGCAGAACTAGCAAGGATAATGGCCTTGGATGGTTTCTACTATAAAATAGCATTTTTTTTTTTT
>NW_003852484.1:3005704-3007040 GCF_000181295.1 Otolemur garnettii | reverse complement strand
ATGAAATGGATAGAGTAAAATATAAAAAGGAAATCATTATCCTATTAGAAGAAAACACTGGAATATTTGTCTATGTTCAGAATAGAGAAGGAATTTCTAAAGAAATGAGAGGGGCAGCTCCCGTAGCTCAGTGGGAAGGGCACTGACCACATAACCAAGGCTGGCGCCCAGGCCAGCTAAAACAATGACAACTACAACAACCACCAAAAAAATAGCCAGGCGTTGCGGTGGGCACCTGTAGTCCCAGCTACTTGCGCAGCTGAGGCATAAGAATTGCTTAAGCCCAAGAGTTGGAGGTTGCTGTGAGCTGTGACGCCAAGGCACTCTTACCCAGGGCGATAGCCTGAGACTCTGTCTCACAAAATAAATAAAAATAAGGAAATGAGAATGAAATATTAATAAAGCATTATTTGATTTGATTATATAAAATGTAAAAAATGTAAAGCAAAATCAAAAGGCATACAATAAATCAGGAAATATTAGTAATACCACAATAATCTTAGTATATAAAGAATTTATTTTTAAAAAATTTAAAAATTCTAAATCCTCAATAAAAAAAGTTCAAAGAACAATTATTGGAAAAAAATAACTTACAAACTTGAACATACATATATGCTCAATATCACGAGCAATCAAAGAAATGGTACCAAATAATGAGATATCATCTATCACCTAATCAGTAAGATTTTTTTAAAAAAATAAATCTCAATTTAGGCCAAGTAGTGGCAAAACAGACCCCCTCAGTCATATGTTTTGAAATGAGTGTAAATGGAAACCACCTTTCTGCAAAGTGGTTGGCCTCATGTATCAAAAGTCTTTTATTCTTTCACTCTACAAATATCTGACTGTCCATTAGGTTCAGCAGAACCACCTTTCTGCAAAGTGGTTGGCCTTATGTATCAAAAGTCTTTTATTCTTTCACTCCACAAATATCTGACTGTCCATTAGGTTTAGCACATGATGAAATATGGCCCTTTAGGGAAAGGGCGACCTTTAGAGAACTCTAAACAGGTAATTACTTATCAGAACTAAACATGTGATTACAACTGTGCTAAATGTTACTAAACACAAGGTATTCTGAGGTAACTTAATAGTCACACCAGATTTGGGGAGTGGGGGAGGATGGATGTGGTCAGGAAAAAAAGGACATATAAGCTAGATGTGAAAGCAAAAAGAGGAATTAATTAGGTAAAGTTCTGGGAGCAGGGGACATGGGGAAAGGGAGAAGAATGGACAGACACAGGGAACTACATACGCAAAGGCCATGAAGTGGGAAGAAGCAAATCCCTAAAAATACAGAAACTAGACTCTGTGCCCCTAGCTCAGTGAGTAGGGC
>NW_003852484.1:2999491-3004908 GCF_000181295.1 Otolemur garnettii | reverse complement strand
TGAGCCACAGGCACTGCCCTCCATTTAATGGTTTTAAGCAGAGAAATAAGATTAGATTTATTTTTTTAAAAACTGTCTCTGGTTTCAGTATGAGGAATGGCCTGGGAAGGGAGAGCAAGGGGTGTAGAGAGACAAGAGATGAAGCTATTCCAACTGTGAAGGTGAGAGAGAGCAGGGCACTGCCAACAAGTACAGGATAGCTGTGAGGACAGAAAGAAGCAGGTAGATGCTAGGTCTTTAGAATTTAAGTCACAAGACACCACATGAAAGACACCATCAGAATGACTCAGAGGTTTCTGGAGCAAGGAACTTTACAGATAGTGCTGCCACTGATGATAATGTTCGTACTCTTTGACCCAGTAAGTCTCCTTCCAGGATTCTATCCTAGGGAAATAATTTAGAAACTTGAACAAAACTTGTTTGCAAGGATGTTCACTAGTGTTATTTGTAATTTAAAACTTCTAAGCAATCTAAATAATCAAAATAGGTACATTTTAAAATAAATTATGATTCTACCAAACAATAAAATATTAGGTAGCCACTTAAATAAAAGTCACATTTAATGTCAAGAGAAGCTGCTTAGGATATGTTAAGTAAAAGCAAGCAGGCTCTGAAAATACAACTTTATTTTTAAAATATAAAAAGGCCTGCATGGACATATATCAAAGTATAACTAGCGCTTATCTCTGGGTAGTAGGGTAGTATTTTTTTAATTTGGAGAGGGCCTTTCTATTTTTTCAATTTTCTTTACAATGAAGACGTCATACTTTTATTTTTAAATTATTTCTATTGAAACATAATATTTGTTGCTGGGCGCGCCTATAATCCCAATACTGTGGGAAGCTGAGGTGGGAGGATTGCTTGAGCTCAGGGATTTGAGGCTCATCTGAGTGAGAGTGAGACCCTGACTCATGAAAAAAATGGAAAAACCGACCCGGGCACCATGGCAAGCGCCTGCAATCCCAGTGGCTTCAGAAGCTGAGGCAGCAGGATGCCCACAGCCCAAGTCTGAGGTTGCAGTGAGCTATGATGCCATTGCATTCTGCTCAGGGCATAGGATAGAACTCTGTCCTGACAAAAAAATTAAATGAATAATAATATTTGTTAAGCACTTACTATTTGCTAGGCACTATTATAAATGCTTTATGCATACAAAGGCATTTAATCTTAAAAATATTTCTAACATACAGAAAAGTTTATTGGCTTGCCCCGGGTCAAATAGCATAAATTTGAACCAATGCAGGCTGACTCCAGAGATGGCACATAAAGTGTATGTGTGTGTGTATATTAAAGGATCCATTTCTGGGAAAATTCCAGGTATATTGTTGTTGTAGTATGTATCAGTGCTTCACTTCTTTTTATTGCCAAATAATATTCTATTGTATGAATATGTACATTTTGTTTATCTACTCATCAGATGATGAGCACTTGAATTGTCTATTTTTGGCTATTACAAATAATGCTACTATGAAGATTCATGTACAAGTTTCTATGTGGAGATATATTTCCATTTCTCATATATCTGACACAGGAGTACATGGGGATTCTAGACATCAAAAGCAAAATAATTACATGAGCTACACTACCAGGTCAAAATGAGAGAAAGAAGCTTAGAACAGCTAGAAGGGATGCTGGGGAATTTTCTAGTTCCCCCAAGCTATTAATAGAAATTCATAAGCCATTTCACCACAATGCCTAAAACACTATGAATTTCTAGACTACCAAATGTACCCCTATTGAAACACATGTTAAATACCAGACAGCAGTTATAAACTTCTTTGAATTAGAAATAGCAATGTTTCTTTCCTTTATATTAATTCAATTTTAGAGTTAATGGTAATCACTATATTTGACAATAGGGGAAAAATGAAAATTTTAGATGTCTTCATAGAAAAAGAGGAAGCAGGCAAAATCTATTTGCCTAAGAGAATAAAAAAACCAAGCTTTACATATGTTTCATGTTTGTACAATGCAATACACATCAGATAGCCAATGAAGTAGGGGATAAAATTGTAACCAAGTAATTTTGCAACTATAGATAGGGCTGAAACCACAAATAAAAAGACACACTGTACATAAGTAAAACACAGGCAAGACTACTAGATTGGCATTTGTCTTTTTTAGTCACATGGAAACATAAATAATTGCATGCTAATAACTATTTATTAAGTGTCTACCACATTCAATAAAACAGGATGTCTAGCAATGTACACGTATGATACATGAACAAATATATTTCATATGGTGTTAAAGGCTGTTTAGTCTTAAGAAAACAAATAAAACCTAGGATGAACTGTTCTTCCAAACTTCCAATAAAATTTTCCCATCTGCATGGTAAACGACTGAAAAAGAAGATTAGAAAGGATTCTCTAAAAATAAGGAAACCACTGCTGAGAATGTGGTAATGCTACTAAGAGGCATTATCATCAGGATTGCTTATAGTGCTACCTGTGCTTATGCTTTTCATTCCCATCCTGAATCGCATCTGCTTGCCACGGAGGACCTCAGAAAGGTGTGTAGCATTCCAGTGCCGTGACGGCCAATCACAAACCATGTTACAGAAGATTGCAGGTTGTTGTAAAGACATTATAATTTCTTTTGCTTTCTCTGGCGTAAAAGGTTTGACATGTTCACCTAGAAAGAGAAATGAATAGAGCAACAGATAGAAAACTATGAAGAAAAAATAGCTAATCTTGTTTCTATTATGGCAAGCCTTTCTGTGTAATTCCACTGCATTTACACTTCACTTATTACTGTTTATATAAATATTTGGCCTGAAAAGACCATAATTCACATATTAAATTTGGCCCTGCAATCCCATTATTAGGCATCTACCCAGAAAAGCAAAAATCATTTTACCACAAAGACATTTGCACTAGAATGTTTATTTCGGCTCAATTCATAATTCCCAAGTCATTAAGCAATCTAAGTGCCCATTAACCCATGAATGGATCAACAAACTGTGGTATGTGTATACCATGGAATATTATTCAGCCATTAAAAAAGACAGAGACTTTACATCTTTTACATTTACCTGGATAGAGTTGAAATACATTCTTCTTAGTATAGCAAGAATGGAAAAATAAATATCCAATGTACTCCATACTAATATGAAATCAATACATAAACAATTACATGTTCCTACGAACATTAAAATACTATTATTAGCATATTTAGTCCAGTTTGGGGGTGGAGGGAAACAGGAGTGGGAAGGTCATATGGCAGAAGGGGGAAGGGCATGAAGTGGGATCTCACCTAATGCACACGTTGCAAGGGTGTATAACATGCCCCCTCAGGGTGAGGGTGAGGGGCTCTTATACAAATGGAATTTTACCCTGGAAGTGATAACAATGTAACTTAAATATTGCACCCTCATATTAATTTGATAAAGTTGAAAAAAATAAATAGATAATAGTTAAGATAGAGTCTCACTCTGTTGCCCCAGGCTAGAGTGCTGTGGCCTCAGCCTAGCTCACAGCAACCTCAAACTCCTGGGTTCAAGTGGGTCTCCTGCGTCAGTCTCTGGAGTAGCTGGGATTACAGGCACCTGACACAATGCTGGGCTAATTTTTCTATTTTAGAAACATGGGGTCTTGCACTTGCTCAGGCTGATGTCAAACTTCTGAGCTCAAGAGATCCTCCTGCTCCAGTCTCTCAGAGTGCTAGGATCATAGGCATGAGCCACTGTGCCCAGCTCATATTAAATTTTAAATGTAAAAATATTGGTAAATGTTTGTAATTTTCAATGTCAAAAATGAAGTTTTAATCCTAAAAAGGGCTTTCCATGGTTCAGCGCTTGTAGCTCAGCCACTAGGGCACCGGAGCTGGTGGGTTAGAACCCAGCTCTGGCCTCCCAAAGAACAATGACAACTACAACAAATATACAGCCGGGTGCTGTGGCAGGCGCCTGTAGTCCCAGCCACTTGAGAGGCTGAGGCAAGAGAACTGCTTAAGCCCAAGAGTTTGAAGTTGCTGTGAGCTGTGACGCCAAGGCACTCTACCCAGGGTAACATAGTGAGACTCTGTCTCAAAACAAACAAACAAACAAACAAACAAAACAGGCTTTCCAACTACTTCTTTAAATTTAAAGGGATGCAATTTTTTGGAAATTATTATTTCCTAAATACTGGGCTATGTAAGAAGTGCTGACGAGAATGACTCTAGAATTAAGTTGCTAGAGTTATTAAGTTGTTGTAATGACAACATGTACTTGTTGTATCATGTATTTATGCTAGAAAGACTATTGGATTAATACAGCAGTCAATTGGGAGGAGGATTATTTTAAAAGGATAAAGGTGCACTGAGATGGCCATTAATATTAATCCTGATTTCAAGTGCACGCATGAACAGTACAGAGGACCTGAACAAACCAACACTGTGACTTACTAAGTACTTACACAAATTTCACAGGATCACAGAATTTTAATCCTGCATAAGACATAAAATTAATATTTTTTAAGTAAAATAACAAGTTTCTCTTTAAAGATATCTTAAGATGGTTAAGTTTTTGAGGAAAGTTAAAAAATGCTTCATACTCTGACCCCAGAAACATATATTTATGATTCTCAAGAACAAGCAGCTAATCCTCTATTTTGGTTACTTTATATGTAATTATACCTACTTCAAAAAATTTTTAAAAGCTTATAAATAATGCAAATTTCTCTATTACTCAACCTTCTTCTAAACTGTCTGATAAAAGGAAAAAGGATGGGGATAGACTCATCAAAGAATTTGAGTAATTTGTGCTTGTCTAAATGTAAGACTTATTTTTAAATGAAATGAAAATGTAAATCATTTTAGCATCCTCTCTCTGAGAAGACAAAACTTAGAATTCTTTCCTAAATCCTCAGTGTGTGGGCTCTAAGCCCTCTGTGGCTGACACCTGAGAACAACCTGTTATCTTCCCAGTCATCACTCACAAGTCAGAGGATCAGTGTGGATGCTTAGAGGGAAAATGCAGGAGAGTTGGGGTATAATACATGGAGTGAGGAAGAGAGAAGGCACCCTTGGTTCTCAATGTGAAAAAAGCCCCAACTTTATCTTTAAGTGACCTTCTGTGAAGAACCCCGTAAAAGATAATATTATGTGACCAAAAATAAAATTTTCTCTTTTTTCTTGGGATGGTTTCTTTTCATTTTTTCCCCCTCTCTATTTTTAAGTTTTGCTACACCATTGTGGGGGAGGGAAAATTCCTTCTCTACCCTCTTAGGGTCTCCAGCTGGGACTCACAGAAGACAGGCTAACTGGGGGAAATTAATATAAACTTAATTTACTAATTTTCACAAGTACATGGGAGCCCTTGCAAGTAAAATGAAAACTCAAAGGAGGAGTTAGATCCTAACACTTATGTACTAGGTTGGACAAAGAGCAGAAAACTTTGAAGACATGGCAAAGACAAAGGGACTGGGTCAGTTAAC
>NW_003852484.1:2993730-2999441 GCF_000181295.1 Otolemur garnettii | reverse complement strand
AGAGGGCAACTTTCTCCTAGAAGTTTCATCTCCTGCTTTTGGGAAGAAAAAGGAAGGTCAGAATATCTTCTTGTAGCTGCTGTTTTTCAGAGCCTTTATCTCAAAATAATCGGTATGCCAAAGCAACAAATTTGGGGATGGTATATTTTGATCCTCTCAACTATAGTACATTCATGATATGCAGTATTCTGCTGTTCATAAATATGAATTGGAAATAGCCTTTGGTGAACATGTAAGAAAATAAAGCATAAGTCTGAAAGAATCATCCTATAATCCAATAACTCATGTTGCAGGAATTTAACAAAATAATCATAAACTATATACATATCCATATTATACATAGTATACACATACACACAAAGTATCTACCACATTATAACAACTAAAAATATAAATAACCTAATGCCCCAATGTAGAAAAACATTTACTAAATTGTGACGGAACAATCTCACAGTACATTATATCCTTAAAAATAAGAATGAAGTCTGTGTGGAAACTTGTAAAGATGTGGGATGGAATGGGATAGGATGGGAGAGGAAGGCCTGAGATCAACTCAGAGAGCTAAGAGCTAATAGCCAAGAGAGGCCCTGAACAACAAGGGGCAGCAGGAAGGAAGGTGGAGATCGTAAAGATGGAGAGATACTAAGAGAAAAGTATCACAGACTATCACAGGGGTTCCCAACTTATTTTTTTCTCTGTGCACATTGGAAGAATAAGAGTTGTCTTGGGCCATACATTAAATACACAAATACTAAGGAAAGCTGATTACCAAAAAAAGGTCCATGCACGCTTTTTGTGTTAACTGATGCCACAGACAGGTAAGCAAAAAAAGTCCTTACAAAACCAGCATGCAGCCTGCGGGCCACAGGTTGGAAACCCCTGGCCTGTTACAACCGGGGTGGTGGGTGAGATGTGGCCAGAAGACTAAGGTTTCCAGACTTGGTGATTTGCCATAAGAGAAAAGTCAGGCAATCGAACAGCTCATTCTGTTAAAAAGATAAATAGTTTGATTTTTTAACATAAACATCATAATGACAACATGTATTTGTTTGATGTTTAAATTTTAGTGTCCCAGAATAAACATTAAAGGTGCCTATCTGATCCTAAAAGAAGCCTGCAAAACACGGGCAGAGAGATTCTATTTCCATTATCCAAAGAAAGAAATGGAAGCTCAGATGTCAGATCAGGTCCTCTATATATCGCAAGGCCAGTGCTCTTTCCATTGCACAATCCCATTCCCGAAGAATTAAAACTGTGTAAATGGGGCTAAAAACTCAGGAGACGGAATATAATCTGAAAAGATAAATATGTTCAGGAAAGCTTACTTCACAGACAGTAATCCATGTGTGCTCTGGGGAGAAAGCAATGGTTTGGGGAGTGTGTGCCTATGTGAAGGCGGGTGCTGTACCTGAGTAGAGACTGCTAGCTCCCCACGACAAAGATTCTTTCCTCAGACAAACTTTAGTCAGGCTTTCAATCTTGTGCTAGGTCCCTCTGTGCACTCCCTTATAAAATCCAGTTTTAGCAAAGAACTCTGCTAAATCTTTTCTTTTGGGGGGAAGGAAGGAGACAAAGTCTCCCCTTGTTGCTCTGATGAGAGTGCAGTAGTGTCATCGTAGCTCCTACCAACCTCAAACTCCTGGGCTAAAGTGATCCTCCTGCCTCAGCCTCCTGAGTAGCTGGGACTACAGGCACATGCCACCACATCTAGGAATTTTCCTATTATTTGTTTGTAGCGATGAGGTCTAGTTCTTGCTCAGGTTGATCTTAAACTCCTGAGCTCAGGCAATCCTTCTGCATCAGCCTCCCGGAGTACTAGGATTACAGGAGTGAGCCACCATCCCCAGCCAAGATCTCTGCTACATCACTTTAGAAAGAACCACCCCTACACCTGGTATTGAGTATTCCTGATAGCTGACCAGATTGCACATCTTCTATCAACTCCAAGTGATGTCTGATCACCCTGGCCTGCCTTCAGCAAGAATCCTATTAGGCTGGTTTTGCCAGAATCCCCCTCACCCTACTACTTACTCCTTGGCTCTAAATTCCCACTTCCCCAGGCTGCAATTGGAGCTGAGCCCCATCTCACTCCCCCACGTGTATGATTTTATTGCAATAGTCCTTACTATCACCAATCGTGATAGTCCTGCATAAAGTTTTCCTTAATGTGCTTTAACAAGTATCTCTGGATACTTTTTTTCTTTAACATCTACTTACACAATACTCATTCTCATCTTCCTTACTAATAGAACTCTGAGCCAGGGGAGTGACTGAAAAATCATATTCCCAGACAGTAAAAGCAGAGCTATATCTGGAAATCGCTGAGTCAACCTTTTTGCCCTTGTCTTCCTCTCTTATATGTTGCCTAGAAAGCAGACTTAATGAGAGACAAAAGAAAGGCCAAGGAAATTGCAAAAATTTTTGGCCAGCTATTGACCAAAATAATGGAAAGATAACAATTTTTGTGCGACCCAATACCACAGCAAATGTCTACCTCTGTAATCCTTTTACATAAAAACAAACTCTCATAGTAAAGACTTTTATTAGTTCAAAAGATGGTAAAATATTCAACTTGTAAGCATTTTGTTTCTAGAACTTCAAAGAGCAGAGAAAATGGAAGCATCAGTCCTTTGGGGGTAGGGATTTATTTGTTCTGCTTATCTTACATCAGAGCCAATAGATCACATGGCTTTGATTTCTGATTCTCATATTTAGGTAGACATGTCTGGTTAGCCTTCCACAAATACACATACAAGCAACAGTAAAAATTAAAACTGTTTTGACAAAACAGCTTCAAAGAAGTACATCTTTTTTCCTTGGCATAATGTAAAATTTAAAAAAATGTTTAATGATCTGATCTAAAATTCCCAGATATCCCAGAGATTATTTAACAGGAGACTTTCAACACTAAAATATGCTGAGAAAACACCTGGCCTACTGACTAGTATATACTAAATGCCAAAACATTTGCTAAATGAATGAAAGTGCTATAATAAAGTGTGAATAAAACAGTGTAATAGGATGTTAAACATTAATAGAAAATTAGCATATTTACAGAACTTCAGGTCCATCAGTGAAATAAAACAATCAGCTGGTTGTGACATAAAATTAATTTGGCTTCTAATAGTTTAATCAACAATGAACTGGTACATTTAATTAATAAATTTAAGTGTTACAATTTCCTTTAAAGAAGAAAGCAATTCTATGTTGTATTAATTAAGTAGCCCAGGGATGCATGCGAAGAGCTATAAAAATCCTGAAAAAACATCAAGAGCCTTTAAAGGATAAATATATTTAGGTCTAAACTTGCAGCAAGTAACAATTTCTAACTAGATGACTTAGAACCTGCTGAAAAAACAGATTAGTGATCTGGTATTGCACAATAATCTTTTGCCTCTTCAAAACAGCATGTTACTCAGTCAATTTATTAAAGCCTTAATGACAACGAATTCTTTGGAAAGAGTGAAACACCACTGAAAAGCCAATTGCCTTTTTCTCCACTTTTTTTTAATTAATGCAAAGTACAAGATCATTTGAAACCTAATTTCTCTAAATTTGCTAGATATCTGCTTCAGTCAATTAACACCTGGCCTGGATTTATATCTAAGATTTAGAATTTTAGACAAAAATAAGGAACATTTACCAAGCTTCCAAAATACTCTCCAAACACTGATAGACTACAATGAAGATCCGAAATTGAAATAATTTTGTCTCTCATGTCAGATGTAATTTAACAGAAAAATTATAGCTACTAAAAAACTTTCAGAAGGTAACATAAGAGCAAGTTACAAATTATAATACAGAGAATCACCTTAGTGATACATCATGAATTAAAAACTGGGTCTTGGCATGGTGAGGTAATTTATATCTGAATGCATACATGTTAAGTGTATGGTCCTTTCCCACTGAAGAAATCACAAATGTTAGTGTTGTGGCTATCTGATGTAACCTTGTCAATATCATTGCTCGGTGTGGCAGTGAACACCCAAGAAGGTTCAGGCTGGGCACCTAAGACAGTTACATGCTGGACAGTGACCAAAGGTTATGAACTTTTTAGTTTCTTCCCATCCTCTTATAACATGCCCAGATTAACCAGAAAGTTTGTCTTCTTAAAAAATGGCTCATAAATAATATTTACAAATTCAAAAGTAATACTTGGTCTTAAACCTAAAGCTAGGAAAAATAAATCTATTTAGGAGTGGTGTCTCAACCATTCCTAAAGGTTTTTGCAATGTTCCCAGAGTACCTTCAAAATTTCTACTAAAAGTTTTCCATCTAACTTTACTAAGTAAATTTTCCATAATTCAAAATAAATGATTATTTCATCTTACTGTTCACTAAAAATATGCAACAGTAGGGTCTTGAAGAAATATTTCCATATAATAGTTCACAGCTGAATCATTATAAAAGCCAAGTGGTGGAAGCAAAACAAACATCCATTGATGGATGAATAGATAAGCAAAATGTTTAAGCATACAATGGAATATTATGCAGCCTTAAAGAGGAAGGAAACCTGGTCCCATGCTACGACGTGATGAACCTGGAAGACATTATGCTACGTGACATAAGCCAGACACAAGAAGACAAATACTGTATGATTCCACTTACATGTATAAGGTATCTAAAGTGGTCAAAATTAGATACCACTATACTAGGATTTTCCTCTTCTTCATTTCAACTTTTCTGTCTTTAGCCTGCTCTTCTCTGGACTCAGTGGATGTGTTCTCTGTTACCACTCCCATTCTAATAGAACCAGTCTCATCACATTCCTGCCCGCCCTCCACCACAACATGCCATGGGCTTTTCTCCACTTACTTCTCTCTAGCCTCACCTCATCAAATCTTCAAAAACTTATTCTAGGAAAGACAAACCAATCCAATCTAGTTCTTTTCTCTTTCAGCCTCCAGAGCACTTAATATGTATAACATTAAGTACTATGCCCCATTAATTGCATCCTACCTTGTGGATATATCTAACACTACAATTCTTTTTGTTTATGGCTTTTTTTCCCTGAAAATGATATTTATAAGCTATTTTAGGGTAAAGACTGTCTTCTGTCTCAACATACGAGAGAATCCCCTGTTTGCAGTGTGCATCCAAATATTTTAAAATAACGGAGTGGTAATTTGCTCAAAAATGAACTTTTTAATGACTTTCACGATAGTCATCACTGTACTGAACGTACTGACCCTTTCACTTGAATTTATTTCACACATGTATTTTTCTTAACCTTTGTATACATCAGCCTTATCTAATTTAAGGCAAAGTATTCTCTCATAGAGTATTTCTCTCTCTTTTTTTTTTATTTCAACATTAATCAGTCAACAAGGCTGGAACTTTCTATTAATATTAGTAATGCAAATGGTCACCACTCTTGAATACCTAATTGCTGCCAGACTCTATGCTAGACAATCTACATACATTAGCTTTAATTTTCACAATAATCATGCATTTTACAGAGGAGGAAACTGAAGCTCAGAGGGATTAAGCAGCTTGTCCTCTAGTAAATCTGATCATGTTACTTCCCTGCCTAAAATTCTTTACGGCTTCCCATTGTTTTAACATCTGGCTCCATAACTGAGCTTTTTTTTTTTTTTGACGGAGCCTCAGGCTATCCCCCGGGTAGAGGGCTATGGCATCACAGCTCACAGCAACCTCCAACTCCTGGGCTCAAGCGAGTCTCCTGCCTCAGCCTCCCAAGTAGCTGGGAC